>NW_026110345.1:55000-102500 GCF_024679095.1 Eriocheir sinensis | reverse complement strand
CTTTGAAGGTGGTGTGCCCGGTGCCTCACATTTGGTGATGAATAATCCAAGGGCACAGTAGTCTAGGAAGTCCTGCTGCGTCGCTCTAATCCCTGGGAAACTAATTACAACTGGAGATTTTGTGGCCTCCTTGTAGTCGATGGGCGTAATGACGACTCCCTCGTTCGTTATATTACCCTCGGCATAGCCAAAGGCACAGTCGCAGGCCATGTAACTATAATGGGTGGACATAGCATTGTTACAACACCAGTTTTTATTGCCTTGATCTAGTCTTTGGGTGTATAGACAACTCCCTTAGTTAGTTTACCGTGGATGTTAGCGAAGGCAGAATTGTGGGCCGTGTACCGGGACCAGGTAGACATGGCTCCTGCTGGCTCTTGCCCGGGGAGAGGCTAGGCGCACAGGTTTATCCATGGCCCTATAACATCTCCCTTGAAACCACCTTACTGTATTAATATCTGGGGCTATTACCATGTGGTTGGACCTCAGTGACGACAATAGTTAGACCGTCAGATGGCAGTGAAAAGTTTGACGCCACGTAAAACTCCAAGTGTATGATAACAAGTCTTTTGTCTAAACTCAAAGGTAAACAAACAGTACCAAGGACATTGAGACTATCGCCGGTCACGCCACAAAGGTCTAGGTCAGAGGCTCGAAGGCTCTAGCAACCTCCATGCAACGCTTATTTTAAAGCCATGTACGTCTTCTGACAACACATCAACTGCAGCGCTGATGTTGTCGGCAAAGGAAGCTTTCAAAGGACCCAATTTTACTCTTAAGTGCCATAATGTTAGGCTGACTGCACCAGACTCTATTAAGGTACTCGTATCGTCAGGCCCAATTGCAGTCTCATTTTCTTCGAAGGCCTGGCTGGGTTCCTCCTACCCCGGGTCAGTTTTGGGAGTGCATTCGGCTTCCCCAGAACGCAAACCCTTTCCATGCCCACCTGCCCGCTGCTTCTTCAATTTTGTCCCAGAGAAACACTCATCAGTACCATGACTATTAGTGCCGTGAACGACAGTACTTGCCAGTGTTGTTACCCGCGGCACGGCTTGAGGAATGGACGGCGCAGCGTTTCCAAACTCCTGCGTGTCCCCCTTTGCACTCTGCCTTCGGATCTCCCTGGCGTTTTTACAATAGTCAGCGACGTGACTGTTTCGCTTACAATAGGAACAGTTGAATTTAGGCTTTCCGGTGACGGATGCAACCACGGATGAAGTAGAAGCGCTACCATTATCAATTTTATCATTATTCTGCTCCATATCAGCTACAGCGGGACACCCTGCTCCTTTCTCTTCAGCTTTGGTCTTGAGTTTGAGCAGGAAATCATGTAGTTGGTCATCGGGGTTGAAGACAAGAGATAAGGAACTCCTTCCACACTGGCCTTCCTTACATTCCTGTCTAGTATATATTAGTGCCTTTCATCGCTCGGCCTCGCTACCCGGTGCTAGAATCATTTTAGATATCAAAGGTGTTAGTCATTCACATTTATTCCAGTCAGGGGATATGTGGAAATTTTACTGGCTTGACCTGGGGTAGTTTACTGACTGGCCCTGGTGGTAATGTGATCCTTTTTTTGTGCCAAGAACTTATTACGGTTGATGAGAGAGGCAGAAACATCTGAGAGCACTGACCTAAGCTTGTATTGAGTTATGGTGCCCCTGTTAGTCAGTCAGCTAGTTAATTACTTCATCCATTAGTTAGTTTATTAGTTCATTGAGCCATTAGTTAGTAAGCAGTCATCACGCGTAGTTAATCAGTTAGTTCATTCACTAGTTAGTTATGTATAGGTGTGTGTGTGTGTGTGAAGGCAGTGCTGTGATTATTAAATTATTTAGGCCGGCACGTCACAGCAGAGGTCATAATAATCCACATGATAATAATCTTTCTGTACATATTCTCATCAATAATTTTCTCATAATTTTGTTGATTTTTTCCTCTTGTCAACAAGGGTCTATACTGTACATTATGGGGTGGGCCAGACTGTGGTGACTCTTCCCTCCTGCTGTTCATCTTCTTCTTCCTCCTTCAAGTCTTCCTTCCTCCATTCTTCCTCAATCTCCACACCTTTTCCCTTCACGTATGTTTTCTCCCCTCCCTAAAATTCTCTCGTCTTTATCGTCTCCTCCCTTTTATCTCTCCTCCTGCTCCTCTTTTCACTCTTGACATCTTTTTATCTCTCTTTCCCTCCATCATCCTCTCCTTTTCCTCCTCCCTTTCCTCTCCCTTGAATTCATCCCTCCCTCCTCATCTCTATTTGCATTCTTCCTTTTGCTCAGAATCTCTCTCTCTCTCTCTCCACCTATAATCCTTGCCTAGGTTCAACAATTTCTCTCCCTTCCTTTCGTCAGCCAAAAAAATCCTTCCCGCACAAGTTTTTCCTCCTTACCTTCCTCCCTCTATGGCTTTCATTCTTCCTCCTCCATCTCTGCTCTTCCTTTACATATATTAATTTTTCCTCCTTCCTGACGTTCCTTCTCTCCGTTTCCTCCAAACATCATCTTTCTCTCCTCCTCCTCCTTTCTCTTACCTCCCTCTCATTTTGTCCTCTCTTCCTCGTATGGTAGTCTGTCTCCATATATATCGGTTCCATGTTATTTCAGTCACTCAGTCCCTCCTCAGTGCGTAATGTTCATACGAGGCGTCTGGCCAAGATAGGGTTTAAGTGATTTGTTCTCGAGTATACTAAGGGTCAATTTCTTCCCCCAGAACACTTATAAGACTCCTGACCCCTTGCCTTTACCATATACAAGGTCTCTAATGCCTATCTTAGTTGGATGTCTTGTAGTTTTTGTAATCTTTGCTTCGGCTGACATAGATTTCACCTTCTCTGTTCTGTTTTTGTAGACTTATGTGTGTTGTTCAGGCTTCTTCCATTGATATATTTGTCTCATTTGCTGTTTTGTTTATTATTTAGAACTTTGTTTAAACGTCTATGCTCTCATTTTGACTCCTGTCTTTTGCTCTCTCTCTGAGTTCACTTTTTCTCATGTTTCTCTCTCCCCTAATACCCTAATAGTATCATTTTCCTTCCTTCCTTCTTTCTCATTCCGACTTCTCTCCTTCAATCTCTTCTCCTCTCAACTTTTCCTTCTTTTGACTCCCTTATTAACTTCTCTTATTCTCTCCCTTTTTATATTTCTTTTACTCAGCATCTCAACTCTTCGTCATTATGACTCACCTTTTACTCTATCAACTTCTTATCATTTTAATTCCTCTTCTAATAGCTTTTGTTAAGAACTTTAAACATCTTTATATATATATATATATATATATATATATATATATATATATATATATATATATATATATATATATATATATATATATATATATATATATATATATATATATATATATATATATATATATATATATATATATATATATATATATATATATATATATATATATATATATATATATATATATATATATATATATATATATATATATATATATATATATATATATATATATATATATATATATATATATATATATCTATATATATATATATATATATATATATATATATATATATATAAGATGTTTAAAGTTCTTAACAAAAGCTATTAGAAGAGGAATTAAATGATAAAAAGTTGATAGAGTAAAAGGTATATATATATATATATATATATATATATATATATATATATATATATATATATATATATATATATATATATATATATATATATATATATATATATGAAAATTGATTTTTTTACCCATTTTGGCAAAAAAGTAAAAGTGTTTACAAAAACGCTCTTAACCTCTTCACTACGAGCTGTCAAATCGCGCGCCTTCCCATATCTGAGTTGGCGCGGCTGTTTCAAACGTGTCTAGAGAAATATGTTCAGTTCAAGGCCACTTTGTATCGCAAAGAGTCAAACTAACGTACATTGTCATATACCATTAGAAAGCTGAGGAAATTTTCTATGTGATGATAATAAGTAAACTTTGATTACTGTAAATAAGAGAAAGTAATTACGAGAAGAATACGGGCAACCACATGCTGTGGAAGATATAGTCACGTTTTATTTGTCTAGCTTTCACTCGCTGTGGCTAATTTGACACTGAAAATTGTTTGCAACTCTTAGGAAAACAGTGTGTGAGTGTGTGTGTGTGTGTGTGTGTGTGTGTGTGTGTGTGTGTGTGGTCTACAAGGGCAAAAACGAGCAGCCAAGGCAAGATGAGATACCCAGAGTGGGAAAGATATGAGTTACCCTGCCAGGAGTACATATAGTAGAAAATGGCCCATTAGCTTATTATGGGGAGGTATACTATTTTATTTGTTACATAAATTTTGGCACTTATTTCTTTCTTTATTATGTAAGACAAATAGACAACAGAATTTTGTTTCTTTTACATTTCATAATGTATTCAGTACGAATGACTTTCCCCAAGAAAACTGAATTCGTGTATCCTGTGTAGAAAAAAGAGAGAGAGAGAGAGAGAGAGAGAGAGAGAGAGAGAGAGAGAGAGAGAGAGAGAGAGAGAGAGACCGTTGTCTGATATACATACATACATATACGCAGACAGGCAGGTAGAGGTATATGCATACTCTCTCTCTCTCTCTCTCTCTCTCTCTCTCTCTCTCTCTCTCTCTCAGAGGTAGAGAGGGAGAGTGATCGAGGGATCGGGAAAGGGGAGGGGAGATAAGTAATGACAAAGGCGCGCGCGGGTGTGTGGGGGGAGGGGGGAAGGTCTTATCGGTGTAAACACGGATGGTGTGTGTGTGTGTGTGTGTGTGTGTGTGTGAGAGAGAGAGAGAGAGAGAGAGAGAGAGAGAGAGAGAGAGAGAGAGAGAGAGAGATTTTGATTTGAACTTTTATTCACCAAGACAAATACAAATGAGAGCCCTGTGCAAGGGAAAAATTCGGAAGGGGGAGCGCGTCCCGCCCCGTTGCCCTAATTGCCTTCAGGAGCACAACGCCTGGAGTGGGTGATGCCCCATGCGTCCTGACGCCCGCCGCTCACGGGACGTGGTGCCTGCTCGGGCTCCCCCTGCTCCGCCACCCGGCACCGAGGAAACCTTCCCTTATCGCAGTGGCCCGTCCCAGGTCACTCCTCACGCCGACCCCGTGGATTCCGCAGGTAGGCGTGACTCCACGGCCTTCTCGGCCCCATCTCGACCCGACACCCACCAGGCCTTCCCCACCTGCCACCTCCGCTCCTCCGACCCTCTCCTTGCCCCACTCACCCAGCCCAGCCGCCCCGCCGCTCCCTCGTCACCCCCCGCCCTCCGCACCCCCCCCCACCTGTCTCCAGCAGGGTGGAGGGTGATGTCGCTGCATTACGGGCAGAGGTGCTGCATCTGCGTGCGTCTCACGCCACCCTACGGCGGGAGTATCAGGACCTTCGCCTTCGCGCGCGAGAGAGAGAGAGAGAGAGAGAGAGAGAGAGAGACAGACAGACAGACAGACAGACAGACAGAGAGAGAGATTTATGTTGGTTTCCTAATTACATTTTGTTTTAGTTCCTTATGAAAATGATCCCGTATTTTGCTCGGGCAGAAAACGGTAGAAAACGACAAGCCTGTTTTATTATATGGACAGCAATTTTTTTTCTCAAACACACACACACACACACACACACACACACACACACACACACACATGACACGCAATTGTTGTGTGTGTGTGTGTGTGTGTGTGTGTGTGTGTGTTTGTGTTTACAGTTACATATATGCGTATCGTATTTTCCTGCCAGCTCCATTCTCTCTCTCTCTCTCTCTCTCTGTGTGTGTGTGTGTGTGTGTACTTTATGGGTGTAATTCAACCATGGACTTGATCACTTGCTGTATTCGCTATCGCCAGCTTTACCCTTGATGGAATGAGCTTAGAGCTCATTACCTCCGATTTTCGGGTAACGCTGAGACTTATACACAACACACACCCTCCCCCTTGTTCAGGGGGGAAGAGTAACCTTCGCAGATTAGCGGAAAATCTTATTTTTCAAGAAAAAAAAATTACAAGCGAGGATTCGAACCCTTGATCTTACATGATGGCACGAGCCAAGATAGAGGTTTCTTGTACGTGTATAACTCTCGACCCGACTGTCGTGGTAAAAAACGACTCATGCCAAAATAAAGGCGGCAGGCTCGTCGATATTAGTGCCCGTCTATGTATAGTAACCTCCATAGGAGACTCGATTTCGGGTCATATAAAGCCCGGCGCGTGGGTCATCTTACCTACTAAGCCATGACGCCCTAATTCTCCGGAGAGCTGAGTCAACTCTACAGTTAGCGTAAAATTGCTATAGCTTATTCTCCCCGTGAGATAGAACGCGAGAGAGAGAGACACACACACATCTGGGTTTGATTTTTCTCCGAGCTAGCGAACTGCGTCATCAAGTATTGAGGTACACACACACACACACACAGACTGAGAGAGAGAGAGAGAGAGAGAGAGAGAGAGAGAGAGAGAGAGAGAGAGAGAGAGAGAGAGAGAGAGAGAGAGAGAGAGAGAATGGTATTAGTCTATGAACTATATTCATTTATTTCTCATTTTCATATTGTACACAACTACACACACACACACACACACACACACACACACGAGATTGTTGTGGGAAGGAGGAGCCGCTGAAGTTGACCCAAGTTAGGGGACACGGACACACGGTGTAGGCCTATAGTTGTATTGAGGGGAGACAGTGGGGGCAGAGGTCGAGTGATAAGCGCTAGGGTCAACTTGCCCCGTTTGGGAAGGATCAGATTTGAGACAGACAGCAGCAGAGTTGGACAGCACTGCCAAGTCAGCTATGGAGGCCTCAAGTGACGAAGATTTTGTTCCCGATTTTGAGGATTACGACAGCGATGACGACTTGTCAGAGGAATCTGAGGACGACGAAGAGATCAGTGATACTGAAGCCAGAGAAATGGAGGGAGGATGGAGGCTCATTGCTGACATATTCAATGACAGTCGTGAAGACCCGCTGCCTGAATATATGAGTAATCAGTGTGGCATACGTGCAGCTCATGAACATCAATTTACAAGTGCTAGTGGTGCATTCAAACAGTTCCTTGACAAAGACATAATAGGGAAGCTGTGTGAGTGGGCCAACAAGCGAGCTACAATGTTTTTTACTGAACATCCTGAAAAAATGGGCAAAGTGAACTCAGTGAAGTGGAAGAGAGTGACAGAAAATGATATGTACTCTTTTATAGCCCTATTGATTACCATGGGACTAGTGAAGCTCCCAGTGATGGCACAGTATTGGAGGAAGGATTGGTTAGTGTGTGGGCCGCCTGTTTTTGCAAGGAGGTCATGAGTAGAGATAGATTTTTAGCATCCTAAAGTTTCTGCGTTTTTCACCTCCAGAAAACGTGGAAAAAATAAGCCACAGACCAGAATTGAGCCATTCCTTTCCATGCTTCATGACAAGTGCAAGGCCATACTTGAACCTGGCAAACATGTGGCTGTTGATGAGGCTTTACTGCTCTGGAAAGGAAGACTAGGGTTCAGACAATATATCAAGTCCAAGAGAGCCAGGTTTGGACTGAAAATATTTGTGCTGTGCCCCTCTGACCCTAACTGGCAAGGATTTTCTTGGAACTTTGAGCTCTATTATGGAAAAACTCATATCAGTTTGATGATCCAGGAGCAGAAATCCTCTCAAAATCAGAAAAATTGTTGTATACATGATGTCAGGGCTGCTTGATGAGGGACGCCACGTTGTTACTGACAACTGGTATACGAGCTTGAAGTTGGCAACCTACCTTGAGGACAGAAACACCACTATCACCGGTGTAGTGAGAAGCGGGAGAGGCCCCCCAAGAGAAATAAGCCAGCTTCCCCTAGAAAACACCAGGCAATCTTTTGCAAGGAAAGGCAATGTTCTGATTGTGAGATGGAGGATAAAAAGACATAACAGTCTTGACCACAAAATACAAGGCTGATATGGTAGAAAGAGTGAGGGAGCACTTTGGACACCAGCCAGTGTTTTACAACAAGCCCTCCACATAGATAAATATAATAAAATTATGTGAAGTGTGGACAAGGCTGACCAGTTTCTTGAGCCATATGCTTCTGAACGTAAGAGCTTGGCTTGGTTCAAGAAATTAGGAATTCATTTTTTTTTGCGGATTGCCCTAAATGCATATCTTGCATGGAAAAATAAGACCAACTCCACAGCAGGATTCATGCCCTTCTTAGAAACTGTAGCAAGAGAACTCTTGCTAGAGCACAACCCAGGAGCATCAGTCTTTTCTAAGAAAGAGGAGAAAAAGAAAGCCACCATCACTTCACACCATTTTGTCAAATGGGAAAAATTGGCAAAAGAAAAGATGTAGGATGTGTCACCCGGTAAGAAGAGACACCCCTACTTCTGTCCAGGCTGTCCTGAGAAGCCTGGTTTGTGTTCCATGAACACTTCAACGAGTGGCACGATCAAGAGGGTGTGCCACAGAGCGAAGCAAGACAACAAGGCAGAAAGAGTGACAACAGCGAGGCAAGTCAGCAAGGATGGGAATGAAGCAGCAACACCAAGTACAAGTGAAGGACACCTACCACCCTACACCAACCTCTCGTGATCCATCACCAACCTCTCGTGATCCTACACCAACCTCTCGTGATCTACCCTCTACTAGTCGTGATCCAGCACCAAGCACTAGTGACAACAGACCAGAGGGAATCACAAAGAGGAAAAGTACAAGAGCAAGAGGAAAGACAAGCACCAAGAGAAGGAAAGAGTAGATAAGGAATATGGTTGTCTGAATTGGAGTGAGGAAGAGGTCCACCCCTGGATAATATAAAACCTCATATCGATGAAAATTCCAGGCGATAACCACCAGGGGTGATGGATTTGTGTATGCGTATGTTTACACCAACACAATCCAGGCAAAGACCTATCTTACTGTAAAGTTCTCGTGATAAAATAAGGATGGGGAGGGTGTGCGATAGGAAGGAAAACAGAGGAAATAGGAGGGAGGTTCTCTCTCTCTCTCTCTCTCTCGCTCGCTCGCTCGCTCTCTATATATATCGTGTGTATTCGTGCGGTCAAACTCAATCAATATAAAACTCACCATATATTTTTGTTTAGTGATTTTGATAAGTCATTTCGCCTGGATTCACTGATCATGTCGCACTTTGACTTTTTCATAAGAAAATGTATGGGGAGGTAATTCATGAGCGAAAATGGATAACACTACGGTATCTGGGAGGAGACGTTATCGCCACCCACATGGGGGATATTTGCTTAGCCCCTTCCCTTTCCGCGGATGGGAGGGAGAGATGAAGACCAGTGTATGTGCGTAGAATATGCGATGTTGTTATCCGCTACATTATACTACAATATTTTGGCAATAAGTGAAATAACAATAGTTATAACTCCTGCGTACCAGAGCTATAATAATAAAGAACGAAAGCAAAACACGACAGCTGCCAAACATTTTGCTTTTGTCATACTTTTCTTCTGAATGTTTGTGAGGAGGAGGCGAGAGAAAAGAGCAAGATACAAGATAACGAAGGGTGAAGGGAATATAACAAATAGGGAGGGACTGGTTGAAAATGAGGTATATAAATAATGTTCATCATAGCAGAACAGTTTCGTACAATGAAGCAGAGATGTATTGTTGGTGCAAGACTGAAATAGTTTCAAATGAAATACAAACACACTCTCTCTCTCTCTCTCTCAGTAGCAAGTTCATGTTCCTCCTTCTCCTCCTCCCCCACATGTCATCGCCTTAGCTTACATCATGCACTCTCGGACCTCCCTTACCCCCATCTTTCCGGTGACTAATAGGTGATTTTCTATAACATTTTTCTACATACAATGCATGCATAATGCAGTGTCTTGGAACACACACACACACACACACACACAAACACACACACACACACTCACACACACACTCATACACACACACACCTGCACACGGTAGTCTCGCCACTCATGGCAGGTCAATGCCCAGCGTAATAAAAGGCGGTGGCACGTCCTGGAAGAGTCACATCAACAACAGTAGCAGAGCTGCTCGAAGCTCTGATGCTCTGCTACTGTTGTTGATGTTGTATATAAAGATTTATCCCCTAGTATCACTAGGGGACACGGGCCTTAGTGCCAAAAATGCTCTCTCCTGGCGTGGAGGAGCACGGGCTTACCCTACTGGCAGCTGTTGTTGTTGGTGCTGATAAAAATAATTATCAGTTATCTTTTCCTCTCCCCTGTGATAATTTTCTCTCTCTCTCTCTCTCTCGGAAAGGAAGTACCTGGTAAAGGAGGCATGACGTATAGGGGTATGGAGAAATAAGGAACATAAGTGATGAAAAGAATGAAATACAGTAACTCAGTCTCAAAAGTTTCCGGGAAACGCATAGGACGGTAGAAGACAAGGCTTACCAGACCAAAAACTCAGAGACTTGTGATAATATCCTATACGATAAGGAGAGAGAGAGAGAGAGAGAGAGAGAGAGAGAGAGAGAGAGAGAGAGAGAGAGAGAGAGAGAGAGAGAGAGAGAGAGAGAGAGAGAGAGAAATTAGTTTACCAAAAATGAACGGGATAGACGCTTTTTCTGCTGTTTGTGACCTACATCTATCAGGGAGAGGGAACGAGAGAATAGAATCAAAACATTACTTACAGACGTAGCTTTATATCTTATGCCAAATTTTGACAAAAAGTAACCGTCGTAGCTCAGTGATACAGCGTGCAACTCTGCTGCTTTGTGTTGATGATGCCCACCCAATCTCCTTGCTGGGGATCGAACTCGAGTCTCTCCCGTGTGAATTGAGCACGCTGCCCACTGAGCTACGGCGGCTACCACGCGTTTGAGTCACAGCTTCAACATATATCTTACTTCCCCCTCTCTCTCTCTCTCTCTCTCTCTCTCTCTTAGAGGTAGAGAAAGAGAGAGGGGGAAGGGGATGGAATGGGAGTGTGAGAGGTTAGGGGAGGGGGAGAAGTGATGACAGAGGCTGGGATCTGTGTGTGTGTGTGTGTGTGTGTGTGTATGTTTTTCGGGGCTGCCTGAGAGAGAGAGAGAGAGAGAGAGAGAGAGAGAGAGAGAGAGAGAGAGAGAGAGAGAGAGAGAGAGAGAGAGAGAGAGAGGAGAGAGAGAGGGGGGGATGTGAACAAACACGCAACAGATTTACAGTAGCTACTAGTCCTTTACGTGATAATGTTAATTCATATAGGGTGAAAGAAATAGGATAGAAAAAACAGAGAAAGGTATGATTAGACGATGCTTCTCAAAATAATTTTGCTGCAGGTGAATCCCATTATAAAATAGTCTACCATAAAGCCATGCCTTTATGGCCATTTTCTTTGGTTGTCATCTCCAGAAAACGTATGGATGGATAACCACGTTTTTATTGTGGGTGACTTACAACTGCCTGGCCGTAAATTGAAGATTCTCTCTCTCTCTCTCTCTCTCTCTCTCTCTCTCTCTCTCTCTCTCTCTCTCATTTCATAATAACAGAGAAAAGGAAAAAATAAAAGCAAAAACAGATGAGAGGAGCAGGGAAGGGAGGGGCGAAGAATTATTATGTTGATACATGACGTACCAAAAGTGCGAGGATGTACTGCATGGCAGCTTTGTGGGTGAGATAATTCCACACTCGCAAGTATCATTTTTCCCTCACTTTATTTGTGTTATTTCGTGGTAGAAACCAAGGATATTTGACTACCAGTGGCAGAAACCGTCTGCAAAGATCCACTATGAGTGCGTGAAATTCCCTCATATTCTGACATTAGAAAAATATTTGGAGGATCGTAAAACACCGTATCATATCCGGCCATCATTCTGAAAGATCTCGTACTATACCCGAGAAGAAATAAAACACACACTGGCTGAAATGACCATGACGCAGTATACGCGTCACTCGGATATGCTACGAGAGACGAAATGACGCGTATACTGCGTCATCGGATGCAAGGGGTTAAGTCCATTTTACTTAAAAGACTCTCCGGAGATAAACTGCTTTGGTGTCTGCAAAATAATAACTATAAAATTTTTTGGCAATTATTTATTTAATAAATAGAGCTTTAAACACATCACAACAGAGCACATTTCCTTCAATATGAGGCCGATTCTGCATGAACCTGACATCTTGTTCTTTCTTCTTCCAGAGTGTGTCGCTTGCAGAGACAGCGCAGGCGGACCAAGACGCCCCGAACCTTCAGGAGATGTTCGTTCAGCCGTTCGATTCTGCCGAGGGAAAGAAGTCATGTTAGTCAACTCTGATGACTTGTACATCTCTGTGGACTCTACTCTGCTAGGGACTGTTTTGTAAGCCAGTCACGGAAGATGTGAACTGAATCTGTACTATGAAGTCTTATAAATAAAGTTATGGGGCCAGAACTATGACTTTATCTTAACCAAAAATACAATCTGGCTATCTCCGGACGCTTTTAGAGGTAAAATTGACTTAGGTGCATTTTTCAAGCATTAACAGCAATTTTCAAGCTACTTTTGAGCCATAAACTGATATTTTGAACATTTTAAAAGCTAATTCTATTTATATTAAAGGGAGAAACAAATTTTTAAACGGCATAAAACTACTTGTATAAAGTAAATATAGATTAATACGAGGGAATAAACATGAGAAATACTAGAGAAGACAAAGGGAACTTATAAGAGAATGACAAGAGATTGCATACATAAAGAGCTCAAAAGTTATTGGAAAAGCAATGGAAGTTAAGAGAAAACATATGAAATAAAAGCCATAAAAACAAGACTTCTGAAAAATTGATATTTACCTTCATAGTAATATTAGATCATAAATTACCAAACTCTTACCAGAGTGAGTGGCTGAAATAACATGGAACCGATATATATGTATGGAGACGGACTACCATACGAGGAAGAGAGGACAAAATGAGAGGGAGGTAAGAGAAAGGAGGAAGAGGAGAGAAAGATGTTTGGAGGAAACAGAGAGAAGGAACGTCAGGAAGGAGGAAAAATTAATATACGTAAAGGAAGAGCGGAGATGGAGGAGGACGACGACGAAAGAGGAGGGAGGAGGAGGAGGAAGAAGAATGAAAGCCATGGAGGGAGGAAGGTAAGGAGGAAAAATTAGTGCGGGAAGGATTTTTTGGGCTGACGAAAGGAAGGGAGAGAAATTATTGAACCTAGGCAAGGATTATAGGTGGAGAGAGAGCGAGAGAGAGAGAGAGAGAGAGAGAGAGAGAGAGAGAGAGAGAGAGAGAGAGAGAGAGAGAGAGAGAGAGAGAGAGATTCTGAGCAATAGGAAGAATGCAAAGAGAGATGAGGAGGGAGGGATGAATTCAAGGGAGAGGAAAGGGAGGAGGAAAAGGAGAGGATGATGGAGGGAAAGAGAGATAAAAAGATGTCAAGAGTGAAAAGAGGAGCAGGAGGAGAGATAAAAGGGAGGAGACGATAAAGACGAGAGAATTTTAGGGAGGGGAGAAAACATACGTGAAGGGAGGTTTGACGCGATTTTAATCCCCAGGTCCTTAACACTTGTGAGTTTAACGCCGCGTATTTCGTATTCGAACTTCTTATTTTTTGTTCCAACTTGAAGGACCTGGCACTTGTCTACGTTAAAGGGCATCTCCCATTTATCCGACCAAGCTGAGATTTTGTGCAAATCCTCTTGGAGGCTTTGCCTGTCTTCGCCAGTGAGAACCGAGTTACCAATCTTTGTGTCGTCTGCAAATTTACTAATGCGATTATTGAGTCCAACATCCACGTCGTTGATGTAAATAATGAAGAGCACTGGGCCAAGAACCGAGCCCTGAGGGACGCCACTAGTGACCGGCGCCCACTCTGAGTTAAATCCGTCAATCACAACTCTTTGTTGTCTGTTGCTCAACCAATTCGCGATCCATTGGTTTACTTGACCGTCAATGCCTATTTGCTTTAATTTATAAAGTAATTTATGATGTGGGACTTTATCAAACGCTTTCTGGAAATCAAGATAGACTACGTCCAGTGATTTGGTTACGTCATAAATTGAGAAGAGATCGTTATAAAAGGTCAGTAGGTTTGACAGGCAGGATCTTTTGTTACGGAAGCCATGTTGTGAATCCCCAATTAATGAGTGGCTTTCGAGGTAACTCACAATTTTGTCTCTAATTATGCTCTCAAGTAGCTTACCTACAATTGAAGTTAGACTAATGGGTCGGTAGTTACCTGGTATTTTTTTGTCTCCTTTCTTAAAAATCGGTGTCACGTTAGCCTTTTTAGAGAGAGAGAGAGAGAGAGAGAGAGAGAGAGAGAGAGAGAGAGATCTCTCTCTCTCACAAGAACAGGAAATCATTGATTGGTGCACTGATGGAGAGAGAGAGAGAGAGAGAGAGAGAGAGAGAGAGAGAGAGAGAGAGAGAGAGAGAGAGAGAGAGAGAGAGAGAGAGAGAGAGAGAGAGAGAGAGAGAGAGAGAGAGAGAGAGAGAGAGAGAGAGAGAGAGAGAGAGAGAGAGAGAGAGAGAGAGAGAGAGAGAGAGAGAGATTAGTTCTTGTCAATAACATACATACACACACAGCCTAAAAAAAATGTACATGAACCCATTGAAAACACACACACACACACACACACACACACACACATACAAACACACACACACACACTTGATTAATGTCTCACTAGCACAAGGGAAGGTACCGAGAGACTGGAAGAGGGCTAACATCGTCCCAATACATAAAGGAGGAAGTAAGGAAGACCCGTTGAACTATAGCCCAGTGTCATTAACAAGTGTAGTAGCAAAGATGTGTGAGAAAATTATAAAAAAACAGATGGGTGGAGTATTTAGAAGAAAACAGTATACTAACAAATAGCCAATTCGGATTCAGAGGAGGACGGTCTTGTGTAAGTAATCTGATCGGCTTCTATTTAAGAGTAATTGATATAGTACAGGAAAGAGACGGTTGGGCAGATTGTGTGTATCTGGACTTAAAGGAGGCGTTTGATAAAGTACCACACCAGCAATTTATATGGAAACTTAATCATGTTGGAGGTCTGGGTGGTTCAATATTGGAATGGATTGTGGACTTTTTGACGAAGAGAGAAATGAAAACAGTAATCAGGAACAATAAATGAAGCTGGATGGTAGTGACGAGTGGAGTCCCTCAAGGATCGGCGCTAGCTCCGATTATGTTTGTAACTTATATTAATGACATGACAGAAGGGGTGACAAGCTATATGAATATGTTTGCTGATGACGCTAAAATAATGAGGAGGGTGGCTAATGAAGAAGACTGTGTAGCCCTGAGCCAAGATTTCGATAGAATGGTCACGCAAATGGGAAATAACATTCAATACAGAGAAGTGTAGCGTGATGGAGTTTGGTAGGAGCAGTAGACGAATATCAGGGAACTACTCTCTGAGTAATGAAAGAATCATGAAAAAAACTGAAGAAAAAGATCTGGGAGTGATCATAACAGACAAGTTATCCTTTGGAAAGCATATAAATCGGATAACTGGGGAAACATACAATCTTCTTAGAAACATAAAAGCAGCATTTACATATTTAGATGAAGAAATGGTGAAGAAACTAATAACATCGATGATACGTCCAAGACTGGAATATGCAGCATTAGTGTGGTCACCTAGATTGAAGAAAGAAATTATAAAGTTGGAAAAAATACAAAGAACAGCGACTAAATTACCGGAAACTCTGAGAGAACACACTTATGAAGAAAGACTGGAGAAATTAGGACTAACAACATTAGAGAGCAGAAGAGAGAGAGGGGACCTAATAGCATTGTACAGGATACAAGAGGGATTGGAGAAATTGGACAGGGAAGACCTAGTGGAACGTGACAGAAGTGTGACAAGAGGCAATGGTAAGAAATTGAAGAAGAGCGACTGTAGGAGAGACATCAAGAAATACAGTTTTCCATACAGAAGCATAACAACATGGAACGGACTGACAAGGAGACTGTGTGTGGAAAAACAATTCATGAACTTAAAGCCAAACTGGATAATAAGCGTTATGGAGACGGGACAGCACGAGCCTAGTACAGCTCTTTTCCTGTACTTCACAACTAGGTAAATACACACACACACACACACACACACACACACACACACACACACACACACACACACAAGGCTCTTTGTGTCGTCAACTCCCTCCCTCCTGCTACTGACAGTCTCCTGCCTCTGGGCATGGAATAAAAAAAGGGTACAAACATTTATAACCTGGTCTTTGGTATGCATTATTTCTCAGTGAACTTAAGGTATTTTTAACAGTTATAATATGGATGTTTGAAAAGCCTCTCCTAGAACTTGCTGGGACTCTTTTGTGATGGTGGTGATGGTTTTACACAGCCTCAGTGAAAATCTGGATAATCTATTCTGTGGCCTTGAAAATAGTTATATAGGAGCTAGAGACGCTTATAAATATGGACCATGAACTGTCTTGTGAGGGTGGTGATAGTTTTACACGACCTCGGTGCCAAGAAATGGAAAACCACCCATCAAAACCCGGTTCATCTACTCTGTGGCATTGGGAAACGGTCATATGGCCTCGGAGGTGTAGTAAACGCAAACGATACTATCAAATTTACATTTAAATGCTTATAAATTGTGTTTTTAACTTGAAATTTAACTTTGAGAGTAAGAGAAGCCAACTCCATCATTCCAGAGAATGGCAAGCGTGTTTTTAAGAGGAGTGGGCCAGGCAGCCTGTGCCTTCAACACAGCAACACCTTGGATCTCTTCACATTTCATTCCTCTTTCCATCATAATAAGAGACAATGGCACTATGTAACGTTCCTAAGACCATAATTACTTTTTCTCTGCTTTTTCTGAGTGGTTAAGGTGTTTGCTAGAATTGAAAGTATATGTATATTTTTTCAGGTGAGTTGTGCTGGTCTGGGAATGAAACGGACTATAATAGTTATATAGTGAGAATAATCTTTTGTTTGTGTGTTGTACTGTTCTGGTAAGTGTGGAGTGTTTTCCTGTATTTCCTGAGCCAGTGCTTGGTGTGGCCTGCCTGTCCCTTAGGGGAGGTGACCTGACCCACACCACACCACACCACCTCACACACACACACACACACACACACTACAAACAAAAGGAATGTTCACTGAAACAATACCAGACGAGGGGGACAGACGGAGGAGTGTGGAAAGTAACAGGAAGAAGATGGAGCTGTACATGGAAAAAAAAATGTAGCGTGTAATGTGACAGGAAGAAGACGGAGGTGTACATGGGGAAAAAAGAAGGCAAATAATTTATCACAAAAGAAACTATTGTAGGAATAAACTGAACACAAGAAGGAACAAGGAAATTAATGATAAATGAACACTCACCAGTCACTCCTGTGTACCACCCTCCTCCCCCTCCTCCTCTTGTTGTTGTTGTTGTTGTTGTTGTTGTTGTTGTTGTTGTTGTTCTCGTCCTGCAACAAATCAGGTTAGGAATTAATGGACTGTGTAAACACTGATCCTTGGTGCCATAACAATAGTACATTCTGTTCACGTCAAAACAGCACCATTAAAACCCTGAGCCTGAGCCCTGCTGTAACATGGCTAAGTCCTTCCCTGCCATGCTACCCTCACTCTTGTAACATATCCCAGCACACTTATCAACAGCTGGGAGGCCTTGGCTATTTCCTCCTGCCTAGGACTTGAACGCCTTAAGGGCATCATAGTGAGGGCTGAATAATAGGAAGAGAAAATGTCTATTATTTCCCCAAAAAAGTGTACTAGTTCTTTTTTATGCAACAAGATGATGCTATTGATAATGTAACACCTATCAAACTGTATTTTTAGATCCCAAAAAACTAGTAGAATGGGGAGGGAGGGAGGGACAGAGAAAATGACTATAGAGGTGAGGGAAGAAAGAAAGAAAGGGAAAGAAGGGAGGGACAGAGAAAATGACTATAGAGGTGAGGGAAGAGAGAAAGAAAGGGAAAGAAGGGAGGGACAGAGAAAATGACTATAGAGGTGAGGGAAGAGAGAAAGAAAGGGAAAGAAGGGAGGAAACAGAAAGACGGGAGAGAAAGGGAGTGTGAGGGAAAGGAAGGGAGAGAAAGAAGGAAAGGGAGAAGGGAAGAACGAGAAGGGAGAGAAAGAAACATTAGGGAATAAATAACAGGAACTGGGAAAGACAGGAAGAAAGAGGGAGGAGGAGGAGGAGGGAGATAAGAGAGAGGGAATGAAGGGAGAGAAAGTAGGGGAAGAAAAAGGGAGAGAAAAGGAAACATGGAAACATGGAAGTGCAGGCAACAGAAAGCCTATTGGCTCATTACGAGGTCACCCGCTTGGGTGATTTAATTTGCTCGACAGCCACTTGGGGCTTGGTGAGCAGATGAAAGCACCTCGATATTGGGGAGCACATGCAAGCACCTCGATATTGGGGAGCACATGCAAGCACCTCGATATTGGGGAGCACATGCAAGCACCTCGATATTAGGGAGCAGATGAAAGCACCTCGATATTGGGGAGCAGATGAAAGCACCTCGATATTGGGGAGCAGATGAAAGCACCTTGATATTGGGGAGCAGATGAAAGCACCTCGATATTGAGGAGCAGATGACAGCACCTCGATATTGAGGAGCAGATGACAGCACCTCGATATTGAGGAGCAGATGACAGCACCTCAATATTGAGGAGCAGATGAAAGCACCTCGATATTGAGGAGCAGATGACAGCACCTCAATATTGAGGAGCAGATGACAGCACCTCGATATTGAGGAGCAGATGAAAGCACCTCGATATTGAGGAGCATATGACAGCACCTCGATATTGAGGAGCAGATGAAAGCACCTCGATATTGAGGAGCATATGACAGCACCTCGATATTGAGCAGCAGATGACAGCACCTCAATATTGAGGAGAAGATGACAGCACCTCGATATTGAGGAGCAGATGACAGCACCTCAATATTGAGGAGCAGATGAAAGCACCTCAATATTGAGGAGAAGATGACAGCACCTCAATATTGAGGAGAAGATGACAGCACCTCAATATTGAGGAGAAGATGACAGCACCTCGATATTGAGGAGCAGATGACAGCACCTCAATATTGAGGAGCAGATGAAAGCACCTCAATATTGAGGAGCAGATGACAGCACCTCAATATTGAGGAGCAGATGAAAGCACCTCAATATTGAGGAGCAGATGAAAGCACCTCAATATTGAGGAGATGACAGCACCTCAATATTGAGGAGCAGATGACAGCACCTCAATATTGAGGAGCAGATGACAGCACCTCAATATTGAGGAGCAGATGACAGCACCTCAATATTGAGGAGATGACAGCACCTCAATATTGAGGAGCAGATGACAGCACCTCAATATTGAGGAGCAGATGACAGCACCTCAATATTGAGGAGCAGATGACAGCACCTCAATATTGAGGAGCAGATGACAGCACCTCAATATTGAGGAGCAGATGACAGCACCTCAATATTGAGGAGCAGATGACAGCACCTCAATATTGAGGAGCAGATGACGGCACCTCAATATTGGGGAGCAGATGACAGCACCTCAATATTGAGGAGCAGATGACAGCACCTCAATATTGGGGAGCAGATGACAGCACCTCAATATTGGGGAGCAGATGACAGCACCTCAATATTGGGGAGCAGATGACAGCACCTCAATATTGGGGAGCAGATGACAGCACCTCAATATTGAGGAGCAGATGACAGCACCTCAATATTGGGGAGCAGATGACAGCACCTCAATATTGAGGAGCAGATGACAGCACCTCAATATTGGGGAGCAGATGACAGCACCTCAATATTGAGGAGCAGATGACAGCACCTCAATATTGAGGAGCAGATGACAGCACCTCAATATTGAGGAGCAGATGACAGCACCTCAATATTGAGGAGCAGATGACAGCACCTCAATATTGGGGAGCAGATGACAGCACCAATATTGCGGAGCAGATGACAGCACCTCAATATTGAGGAGCAGATGACAGCACCTCAATATTGAGGAGCAGATGACAGCACCTCAATATTGAGGAGCAGATGACAGCACCTCAATATTGGGGAGCAGATGACAGCACCTCAATATTGAGGAGCAGATGACAGCACCTCAATATTGGGGAGCAGATGACAGCACCTCAATATTGAGGAGCAGATGACAGCAGCTCAATATTGGGGAGTAGATGACAGCACCTCACTATTGAGGAGCAGATGACAGCACCTCAATATTGAGGAGCAGATGACAGCACCTCAATATTGAGGAGCAGATGACAGCACCTCAATATTGAGGAGCAGATGACAGCACCTCAATATGTGGGAGCAGATGACAGCACCTCAATATTGAGGAGCAGATGACAGCACCTCAATATTGAGGAGCAGATGACAGCACCTCAATATTGAGGAGCAGATGACAGCACCTCAATATTGGGGAGCAGATGACAGCACCTCAATATTGAGGAGCAGATGACAGCACCTCAATATTGGGGAGCAGATGACAGCACCTCAATATTGAGGAGCAGATGACAGCACCTCAATATTGGGGAGCAGATGACAGCACCTCAATATTGAGCAGCAGATGACAGCACCTCAATATTGAGGAGCAGATGACAGCACCTCAATATTGAGGAGCAGATGACAGCACCTCAATATTGGGGAGCAGATGACAGCACCTCAATATTGAGCAGCAGATGACAGCACCTCAATATTGAGGAGCAGATGACAGCACCTCAATATTGAGGAGCAGATGACAGCACCTCAATATTGGGGAGCAGATGACAGCACCTCAATATTGAGGAGCAGATGACGGCACCTCAATATTGAGGAGCAGATGACAGCACCAATATTGAGGAGCAGATGACAGCACCTCAATATTGAGGAGCAGAAGACCGCACCTCAATATTGAGGAGCAGATGACATCACCTAAATATTGTTGAGCAGATGACAGCACCTCAATATTGAGGAGCAGATGACAGCACATCAATATTGAGTAGCAGATGACAGCACCTCAATATTGGGGAGCAGATGACAGCACTCAATATTGAGGAGCAGATGACAGCACCTCAATATTGGGGAGCAGATGACAGCACCTCAATATTGAGGAGCAGATGACAGCACCTCAATATTGAGGAGCAGATGACAGCACCTCAATATTGAGGAGCAGATGACAGCACCTCACTATTGAGGGAGCAGATGACAGCACCTCAATATTGGGGAGCAGATGACAGCACCTCAATATTGAGGAGCAGATGACAGCACCTCAATATTGGGGAGCAGATGACAGCACCTCAATATTGAGGAGCAGATGACAGCACCTCAATATTGGGGAGCAGATGACAGCACCTCAATATTGAGCAGCAGATGACAGCACCTCAATATTGAGGAGCAGATGACAGCACCTCAATATTGAGGAGCAGATGACAGCACCTCAATATTGGGGAGCAGATGACAGCACCTCAATATTGAGCAGCAGATGACAGCACCGCATTGTTGAGGAGCAGATGATAGCACCTCAATATTGAGGAGCAGATGACAGCACCTCAATATTGGGGAGCAGATGACAGCACCTCAATATTGAGGAGCAGATGACGGCACCTCAATATTGAGGAGCAGATGACAGCACCTCAATATTGAGGAGCAGATGACAGCACCTCAATATTGGGGAGCAGATGACAGCACCTCAATATTGAGGAGCAGATGACAGCACCTCAATATTGGGGAGCAGATGACAGCACCTCAATATTGAGGAGCAGATGACAGCACCTCAATATTGAGGAGCAGATGACAGCACCTCAATATTGAGGAGCAGATGACAGCACCTCAATATTGAGGAGCAGACAGCACCTCAATATTGAGGAGCAGATGACAGCACCTCAATATTCAGTTCACTCTTGACGCAGCGAAGTGACGGTCGATTCTATATTTGAAGGAGTTGATGGTATTTGCATTTACTACTTCTGAAGGAAGATTGTTCCAGTGGCGGATGACTCGGTTTGAAAAGAAACTCCTTCCGATGTCTGTGTTACATCGACTCGACTGAATGGGTAAACCGTTATTTCTAGTTCTTAGGTTGGTTTGCAGTTCAAAGAATTTGGACGACGTTACTGAACTTTTTCAGGTACTTGAAGACTTGAATCATATCCCCTCGCAGGCGTCTTTTCTCCAATGTAAAGAGATTGAGTCGCTTGAGTCGTTCCTCGTACGGGTGAGCCCTTAAGGTTGGGATCATCTTTGTGGCGCGTCGTTGAATCCTTTCCAGTAAAGCAATGTCCTTTCTGTAATTGGGAGACCAGAACTGTACTGCATACTCGAGGTGCGGTCTTACCATGGAATTATACAAGGATAGCATCACGTCTGGTGTTTTACACTCGAAGTTCCTCGCTATGAACCCGAGCATAGTGTTGGCTTTGTTGTATGCTTATTTACAGTGATTCGCGTGTTTCAGGTCACTGCTGATAGTGACTCCAAGATCCTTTTCCTCCTGCATTGCTTGCAGAGGTCTCCCATTCATGATGTATGTGTGGTTACTATTTTGGGACCCAATGTGCATGACTTTGCATTTGTCAACATTAGAAGACATTTGACATTTTTCCGACAATTCTATAATGTGATTGAGGTCTTTCTGAATGATTTCGCAGTCGGTCTTTGTGAGGGCCTCTCCACCCACCTTGGTGTCGTCAGCAAATTTCGATATTGTGGATTTCAGTCCTGATTCTAGGTTGTTGATATATATGATAAAGAGGATGGGTCCCAGCACTGACCCTTGAGGCACTCCACTAGTGACTGGAAGCCAATCGGAAGGCTGTCCGCTGAGTAGTACTCGTTGTTTTCTGCCGGTGAGCCAATCTCTTATCCATGCGATCAGATTGGCTCCAACGCCCGCCGAGTGCAGTTTCTTAACCCGTGGGCTTGGGCTATGGGAAAGCCGAGGAGTGGCCGAGAAACGGCAACATTACACTGCATTTTGAGACTAAGAAAAGAGCATGGAACGTGTATCAGAGTACACTACTCATAACCATAAAGCCGTTTATAATATTTATTTATACTCAAACTCCATTATTTTTGGGTGGTGTTTGTTACAAATTAAACAGACTCGTGACGCGTGGCATCCAGCCGAGAGTCGCTTGTTGTCTACTTTAGAGAATTTGACAAGTGATTCCGGTATGGATGGCTAATTCAGTCTGCCATGACCTTACAGCACCACCTATGACAAATAAGCCCACCTTAAGATCAATCACACACCACAATGACCCAGGGCATTCATGGTGGGTTGCTCTATGCTGCCACCGCCTACAGTTAGCTCGAATTAGGCGTTTTGAGCCAAGCCCCATACGGGGTCCGTCGTTTCAGCGGACCGACTCGCGGGAGCCCAAAAATGGGTCCGCCGACGCTGCCGGGTTAAGGAGTCGCTCGTGTGGTACCTTGTTGAAGGCTTTCTGAAAGTCCAGGTATATGACATCACTGGGGATGTGGGCATCCCAGTTCTTATATATGCCTTGGAAGAAGTCTAATAAATTCGTTAGGCAGGAGCACTTGTTTCTGAAGCCATGCTGGGTGTCGGAGAAGGGATGGGAAGGGAATGGAAGAGAAGGTTACGAAAGGGAAGGAAAGTGAAGGGAAGGGATGGGAAGGGAAGGGAAGGGAAGGGAAGGGAAGGGAAGGAAGGAAGGAAGGAAGAGAAGGAAGGAAGAAGGAAAGTGAAGGGAAGGGATGGGAAGGTTTTGAAGGAAGAGAGGGTTAGGAAGGAAATGAAGGATGGGATGGGAAGGATGGGAAGGAAGGAAAGGGATGGAAGGTATGGATGGGAAGGAAGGAATTGGAAGAGAAGGATGGAAGGAAGGAAGGGATGGGAAGGGAAAGGATGGGATAAGAAGGGAAGGGATGGGACGGGAAGGGAAGGGAAGGGAAAGGATGGGAAGGGATGGAGGAAAGGAAGGAAAGGAAGGATGGAAGGGATGGATGGGAAGGAAGGAAGGATGGGAAGGAAGGAATGGGAAGAGAAAGGATGGATGGGAAGGATGGGAAGGAAGGGAAGGGATGGGAAGGGAAGGAGGAAGGATGGGAAGGAAGGATGGAAGGAAAAGGATGGGAAGGAAGGAAAGGATGGGAAGGAGGAGGAGGGAAAGGAAGGGAAGGATGAAGGAAGGAGGGGAAGGAAGGATGAAGGAAGGAAAGGATGGGATGGAAAAGGATGGGATGGGATGGGAAGGAAGGGATGGGAAGGAAAGGATGGGATGGGAGGGAGAGAAAGGAAGGAAGGAAGGAAGGAAGGGATGGGAAGGATGGGAAGGAAAGGAAGGATGGGAAGGATGGGAAGGAAAGGAAGGAAGGAAGGAAGGAAGGATGGGAAGGATGGGAAAGGATGGAAGGAAGGAAGGAAGGAAGGATGGAAGAGAAAGGAAGGATGGGAAGGATGGGGAGGGAAAGGAAGGAAGGGAAGGAAGGAAAGGAAGGAAGGGAAGGATGGGAGGGAAAGGATGGGATGGGATGGGAAGGATGGAAGGAAAGGATGGGATGGGATGGGAGGGAGAAAGGAAGGAAGGAAGGATGGAAGGAAGGGGAAGGAAAGGAAGGATGGGAAGGAAAGGAAGGGATGGGAAGGAAAGGATGGAAGGAAGGAAGGGATGGAAGGAAGGGAAGGATGGGAAGGAAAGGATGGAAGGATGGAAGGATGGGGAAGGAGGGAAGGAAGGGAAGGAAGGAGGGAAGGAAGGAAGGATGGAAGGGATGGGAGGGAAAGGAAGGAAGGGAAAGGAAGGGATGGGAAAGGGAAGGATGGAAGGATGGGGAGGGAAAGGAAGGAAGGAAGGAAGGAAGGAAGGAAGGAAAGGATGGGATGGAAAGGATGGATGGGATGGGAAGGAAAGGATGGATGGAGGGGAAAGGAAGGGAAGGAAGGAAGGGATGGGAAGGAAGGATGGAAGGAAGGGATGGGAAGGAAAGGAAGGGATGGGATGGGAAAGGAAGGATGGGAAGGAAGGGATGGGAAGGAAGGGATGGGAAAGGATGGAAGGGAAGGAGGAAGGAAGGAAGGAAGGGAGGAAAGGAAGGAAGGGATGGAAGGAAAGGAAGGGATGGGGAGGAAAGGAAGGAAGGGAAAGGAAGGAAGGAAGGAAGGTGGGAAGGGAAAGGATGGGAAGGATGGGAAGGAAAGGAAGGAAGGAAGGGGAAGGAAGGCGAAGGAAGGAAGGAAGGATGGATGGGAAGGAAGGGATGGGAAGGAAAGGATGGGATGGAGGGGAGAGAAAGGAAGGAAGGAAGGGAAGGGAAGGATGGAAGGATGGGAAGGAAAGGATGAAGGAAGGAAGGGAAGGAAGGAAGGGATGGAAGGAAGGAGGAAGGATGGAAGGAAGGATGAAAGGATGGGAAGGGAAGGAGGGAAAGGAAGGGAAGGAGGGGAAAGGAAGGGAAGGATGGAAGGGAAAGGATGGGAAGGGATGGGAGGGAAAGGAAGGAAGGGAAAGGAAGGAAGGAAAGGATGGGATGGAAGGGAAAGGATGGGAAGGGATGGGGAGGGAAAGGAAAGGAAAGGAAAGGGAAGGGAAGGTAAAGGAAGGGAAGGGAAGGGGTGGGAAAGGAAGGGAAGGGAAAGGAAGGGATGGGAAGGGAAAGGATGGGAAGGGATGGGGAGGGAAAGGAAGGGAAGGGAAGGGAAGGGAAGGGAAGGGAAGGGAATTATGCATTATTTCAAAAGCCAATTGTTACACATCTGCCGTATTTGTCTCTCTCTCTCTCTCTCTCTCTCTCTCTCTCTCCAGGTGTGACCTACCCATCAGTCTCCTGCCTGAAGGGTGAGGCTGTGTGTGTCCCGGGATGAGCAGGCTGTCTTGCAGGGTGTGGTCGCTGGGCTCTCTGGGGCGGCTGGTCAGCTCCTACGGAAAGGGAAGCTTGGGAGTGATTTTGCCTCCGAAAAAATAAAGAATTTGGGTGTTCATAACCCCTTGACTGCTGACTTCCTGCAAGAATACATCACCAATCTGCAGAGGTGGAACAAAAAGTGGCTGCTACAGTTCACAGAAGAAAAATATAAAGTTCTGCACCTTGGAAGGGGATATCCAGCACACCAATACCACATGGGAAACACTCCACTATCCACCACAGAGAAAGACCTGGGAGTGTATGTTACCAGGCTACCAGTGAAGGGATATCCAGCACACCAATACCACATGGGAAACACTCCACTATCCACCACAGAGGCAGAGAAAGACCTGGGAGTGTATGTTACCAGGCTACCAGTGAAGGGATATCCAGCACACCAATACTACATGGGAAGCACTCCACTATCCACCACAGAGGCAGAGAAAGACCTGGGAGTGTATGTTACCAGGCTACCAGTGAAGGGATATCCAGCACACCAATACCACATGGGAAACACTCCACTATCCACCACAGAGGCAGAGAAAGACCTGGGAGTGTATGTTACCAGGCTACCAGTGAAGGGATATCCAGCACACCAATACCACATGGGAAGCACTCCACTATCCACCACAGAGGCAGAGAAAGACCTGGGAGTGTATGTTACCAGGCTACCAGTGAAGGGATATCCAGCACACCAATACCACATGGGAAACACTCCACTATCCACCACAGAGGCAGAGAAAGACCTGGGAGTGTATGTTACCAGGCTACCAGTGAAGGGATATCCAGCACACCAATACCACATGGGAAACACTCCACTATCCACCACAGAGGCAGAGAAAGACCTGGGAGTGTATGTTACCAGGCTACCAGTGAAGGGATATCCAGCACACCAATACCACATGGGAAACACTCCACTATCCACCACAGAGGCAGAGAAAGACCTGGGAGTGTATGTTACCAGGCTACCAGTGAAGGGATATCCAGCACACCAATACCACATGGGAAACACTCCACTATCCACCACAGAGGCAGAGAAAGACCTGGGAGTGTATGTTACCAGGCTACCAGTGAAGGGATATCCAGCACACCAATACCACATGGGAAACACTCCACTATCCACCACAGAGGCAGAGAAAGACCTGGGAGTGTGTTACCAGGCTACCAGTGAAGGGATATCCAGCACACCAATACCACATGGGAAACACTCCACTATCCACCACAGAGGCAGAGAAAGACCTGGGAGTGTATGTTACCAGGCTACCAGTGAAGGGATATCCAGCACACCAATACCACATGGGAAGCACTCCACTATCCACCACAGAGGCAGAGAAAGACCTGGGAGTGTATGTTACCAGGCTACCAGTGAAGGGATATCCAGCACACCAATACCACATGGGAAGCACTCCACTATCCACCACAGAGGCAGAGAAAGACCTGGGAGTGTATGTTACCAGGCTACCAGTGAAGGGATATCCAGCACACCAATACCACATGGGAAACACTCCACTATCCACCACAGAGGCAGAGAAAGACCTGGGAGTGTATGTTACCAGGCTACCAGTGAAGGGATATCCAGCACACCAATACCACATGGGAAACACTCCACTATCCACCACAGAGGCAGAGAAAGACCTGGGAGTGTATGTTACCAGGCTACCAGTGAAGGATATCCAGCACACCAATACCACATGGGAAACACTCCACTATCCACCACAGAGGCAGAGAAAGACCTGGGAGTGTATGTTACCAGGCTACCAGTGAAGGGATATCCAGCACACCAATACCACATGGGAAGCACTCCACTATCCACCACAGAGGCAGAGAAAGACCTGGGAGTGTATGTTACCAGGCTACCAGTGAAGGGATATCCAGCACACCAATACCACATGGGAAACACTCCACTATCCACCACAGAGGCAGAGAAAGACCTGGGAGTGTATGTTACCAGGCTACCAGTGAAGGGATATCCAGCACACCAATACCACATGGGAAACACTCCACTATCCACCACAGAGGCAGAGAAAGACCTGGAGTGTATGTTACCAGGCTACCAGTGAAGGGATATCCAGCACACCAATACCACATGGGAAACACTCCACTATCCACCACAGAGGCAGAGAAAGACCTGGGAGTGTATGTTACCAGGCTACCAGTGAAGGGATATCCAGCACACCAATACCACATGGGAAACACTCCACTATCCACCACAGAGGCAGAGAAAGACCTGGGAGTGTATGTTACCAGGCTACCAGTGAAGGGATATCCAGCACACCAATACCACATGGGAAACACTCCACTATCCACCACAGAGGCAGAGAAAGACCTGGGAGTGTATGTTACCAGGCTACCAGTGAAGGGATATCCAGCACACCAATACCACATGGCAAACACTCCACTATCCACCACAGAGGCAGAGAAAGACCTGGGAGTGTATGTTACCAGGCTACCAGTGAAGGGATATCCAGCACACCAATACCACATGGGAAGCACTCCACTATCCACCACAGAGGCAGAGAAAGACCTGGGAGTGTATGTTACCAGGCTACCAGTGAAGGGATATCCAGCACACCAATACCACATGGGAAACACTCCACTATCCACCACAGAGGCAGAGAAAGACCTGGGAGTGTATGTTACCAGGCTACCAGTGAAGGGATATCCAGCACACCAATACCACATGGGAAGCACTCCACTATCCACCACAGAGGCAGAGAAAGACCTGGGAGTGTATGTTACCAGGCTACCAGTGAAGGGATATCCAGCACACCAATACCACATGGGAAACACTCCACTATCCACCACAGAGGCAGAGAAAGACCTGGGAGTGTATGTTACCAGGCTACCAGTGAAGGGATATCCAGCACACCAATACCACATGGGAAACACTCCACTATCCACCACAGAGGCAGAGAAAGACCTGGGAGTGTATGTTACCAGGCTACCAGTGAAGGGATATCCAGCACACCAATACCACATGGGAGACACTCCACTATCCATCACAGAGGCAGAGAAAGACCTGGGAGTGTATGTTACCAGGCTACCAGTGAAGGGATATCCAGCACACCAATACCACATGGGAAACACTCCACTATCCACCACAGAGGCAGAGAAAGACCTGGAAGTGTATGTTACCAGGCTACCAGTGAAGGGATATCCAGCACACCAATACCACATGGGAAACACTCCACTATCCACCACAGAGAAAGACCTGGGAGTATATGTTACCAGGCTACCAGTGAAGGGATATCCAGCACACCAATACCACATGGGAAACACTCCACTATCCACCACAGAGACAGAGAAAGACCATGGAGTGTATGTTACCAGGCTACCAGTGAAGGGATATCCAGCACACCAATACCACATGGGAAACACTCCACTATCCACCACAGAGGCAGAGAAAGACCTGGGAGTGTATGTTACCAGGCTACCAGTGAAGGGATATCCAGCACACCAATACCACATGGGAAACATCTCCACTATCCACCACAGAGGCAGAGAAAGACCTGGTAGTACAGGTTACCAGGCTACCAGTGAAGGAAAAATCCGTGCCAATCGCAGCGGACAGGTTAGGTATCTAATCTAACGTGTCACAACCTAAACTAAACTAATGCAGGTAATTCTTTACAAGAGGTCCGCCTCCCCCTCCCTAAAATGGGGAAAATTCCCTACTCCCAAAAGTTTAGGGAAACTTCCCGTCCTGTTATCGCCGTTTGGCGATGTGAGGAAATAGAGGAAAATGAGAGAGGGTAAGAGGTGGAGAAAGATGAGGAGAGGTGGAAGAATGGAGAGGAAGGAATAAGGGAGACGTTTACTATCGCAAAGGCCATTTATCGTCGGGAATGTTATGACAGTACGGTCAGAGAGGTCACCAAATCCATCAGGCCGGCCTACAGTCGTCTGAAGGCGTCCTTGTTCAGAGCCATGAGTGTGTCCCACACAGGAGGGAGGCGAGTACGAAGGCAAAGGGCAGACGGTTAAGGAAGTTGGTGCAGGGAAGACGTTGAGGCGGATGAACGACCGAGAGCCCGAGGTGTTTATAGACCCTGACGGTGTAAGGTCCGTTGAAGTTCTGTTCTTACGTGTTATAGTGCTCCACATGTTGTACTTGCATGTACGTCAAGCAGTCGGACACCTGACGGTGTATTATAATGTGTTATACTGATCCATGTTTTGTACTCAACTGGACAGCAATCAGTTATCACTGATGTATAAACGCAGTGATGAGAATAGATGATTCTCGGAGTGTGATGGTTACATGTACTTCATACTGACAGGTTTGATCCATAAAACTAGAGATCGCATCAGACAGACGGGTCTTTCCTTAACAATCAACTGACTGTGGTTACACGTCCCGCGCTGCATATTTCCCACAGCTTACACCGTGTGTCCAACATATTTGAACTACTCCAACCTAACTTTACATAGCCTTCTAATGGGGTGGGGGGGCTTCACCCCTCTCAAGCCCCCCTCTGCTATAATAACTGAGTGAAATTGCGAGGTTTCCGTACATGGCAAAAAATCCCTGGAATATATTTAAACTACTCCAACCTAACTTTACATAACCTTCTAATGGGGTGGGGGGGCTTCACCCCTCTCAAGCCCCCCTCTGCTATAATAACTGAGTGAAACTGCGAGGTTTCCATACATGGCAAAAAATCCCTGGAATATATTTAAACTACTCCAACCTAACTTTACATAACCTTCTAACGGGGGGCTTTGCCCCTCTCGACCCCCCCCCCCTATGGAGGCTGAGTGAAATTGCGTGGTTTATGTACGTGGCAAAAAAATTTCTTGAATATCTTTAACCCTTAAACACATAACCTATTGAATTATACACTAACCCCAACTTTTGAAAAATGAAAAAAAATACTTCTAATTGCATTTTATTCAAACTAAAAGCAGCATGGGCAATGCCAAACTTAATCCTGTTTCTGGGGAAACAAATATATGTAAAGATTGATAAGTAAGTATTAGATTGGATAGCCTCCAAAATCTCCAAAACTCATGAAAAATACTACACCTGTTCACAATACATTTTGTATCAGGCCCTCCCATGCAAGTACTCCCATGTAGCGTGTCCCAAGCACAGCCTGGGAGTGTGGGATGCAGCTGATGTACCCCTAGCATTCTGGCACCACTGCTAGTTCTGAGGCAAGCTGTCAAAAAAGTTGATATTTTATTAGTGAAAAAAAAAAAAAAAAAGTCTGGATTATTTTTGTACAAATGTACATTAGTACAGTTGCAATTCATAGAAAATTATTACTTACATTTGAGGAGTCTGCAGAGCCTCCCTATACAAGTAAAGCACACATTGCGGCTTTTCCTAACATCATTCTGCGGAGGACACTTCCTGCACCGTACTATGCAGGAGCATAGTACGGGTTGAAACGGGCAGCAATCGCTTCTACACTGGACAGGAAAGAGCGAGAGCTGCATGCACACAACATCGACAACATCAAAGAGAACAGAAAAGCTATCAGGCATCACAGCTGTCTGGCGCCAATGAGGCGGCTGTGTTACCATTGAGAAAATATAGTGGGGTCCGATCCAGCCCCCGGATGTGTTTAAGGGTTAAACACTGCAAGAAAGGGAACACTGTGCAGCGGCTACTTGAAAACTGAGCAAACACAAAATCTTTCTCACTTTTGAATATAAAAATTTCACTCCTGGCAACTTCTGTGGTGTTGGGCTCCAAAACCTGTTTTTGCAAGAAAAGGCATCGTCCATGTTGCAGCTTGCTCCTGGAAAAAAAAAAAAAAAAAAAAAAAAGCTTATAAGAATAGTGCCATCACTCTCTTAATTAGCCTTTATCCCACTTCCTGATTCAAGCCGTGAAAGGAAATATATAAATCCTTAAATATATATTGAACAAATAAGCAAAAATATACAACTTTATGAAACAAATAAGTAGAGTTTTTACAGTAAACTGGTTTATGAAGAATTCAGCCAAGAAAAACTAGACAGCAGCTGACATATATAAATATATAAATCCTTAAATATATATTGAACAAATAAGTAAAAATATACAACTTTATGAAACAAATAAGTAGTTTTTACAGTAAACTGGTTTATGAAGATTTCAGCCAAGAAAAACTAGACAGCAGCTGACAAGAGCATGGCAGGAGGAAGACCAAGCTTCTGTTTACCTCCTCACCTGGACCTTCCAAGCATTGAGAAAGTTGAGCAGCATGACTGTGCCCATCGCACTGTCTCCCTCCTCCACAAGCTTCATCAGCAGCACAGTGGTCGGCAGGTCACTGGGGGAACACAACACTGCTACTACAATGGGTCGCCCTGTGCATGCCCAGTCTCTGGCATGATGAGGTCAGTGCTGAGTCAGAGGGCAGGAGAATAGCAGAGTAGATTATTCAGTAATAATATATCCAAAAATAATTATTTTTTCCCAAAAATTTACTATTGTTTATGTACACAGCACCTCAAGTAAGCTTACACACACACGTTAGACCTTCAGTACACTCTTGTGCATCTAACAGTGACCCAACACTGCAGGAGCATATAATTTTGGTGACTTTTGTTGTTAAGGATATTCTGAAACCAATCAGAGAAAACTAATTCAAAATATCTGTACAGGAAAAGGAAAACCTGTCATATGGAAAGGCTCCTATCTGAAGGAAGCAATGGCTAGGTCAGGTATTCTTCCACTTGTTGGCCCTCACCAGTCAAGGTGTGAAGCATGTCTTACACACCACACTTTTCATCCCCTGCATCACCAGCTAACATGAGCCCTACTACTACGTACCAAATTTCCATGAAGAGTTTGACAAAGCCGGCACCCGAAAGGAAGGGCTGAGAGACGCTTCTTCATCTTACTGTCCTTCATCTTCCACCTTTGATTAGATAGTTAGTGTAGCTTGTCACAAACAGCCTCATAAGAACCATCAGGTCTGCTGTTGTTTGTTCTTCCTTTGTGTTCTCCAGCTCCAAGGCCCCAAGTGAGTGGAGGAAACAGACATCATGCTTCTTACTACTTCACCAGACACTCAAACTTTGCATATTGAATTGCTCCAGATGCCCTGCCCCCTCCCTCACCAAGGCCTACCCTCCTTTCATCTAAGCAATCAGCTCCCTTAGCTATGGACAGGGGCTTCAGCCTAGTGTATGGTGACTTTAGCTGCTGTACGTCTTCCTTCATCAGCTTTAAACTTGCAGAATATTCTTAAAGCAATGCAGAGATGCTTTGAAGGGAGGCAGACGCATCATGCCTCTTGTTACCCCACCAAGCTGTCCCGTCAGGCACTAAACATCCCATTTTGCTGTCCTGGTACTAATTGACACTCAGAAAGACATGGAAATGGCACTAAGGAAACAGGTACGAAAGACTAGTTTGGCTGTGACCCGACCAACTCACACGCAACTTTCCAGACAAAATCAGCCGTGCTGTTCATGGTACTCCTGATCAGCACCTTCATCCCTTTCATCAGTAAACCCTGGACCAGCCTTCCTACTATTGTTTCTCCTATAGCTAACACTCTCTCAGGATGGAAGCATCAACATGTCTGGAACTTTAACGATTCTTTGGCAACTCCTCCTGTCTGTTCGGGAGCATGTTGTGACAATTCAACTTTATCTTCATCTTCCTTTTTGATGATTTGGCACTTGGTTGTTCTCTTTCCTTACAAATAGGAAGAAAATTAATTATGCTTCTACACTGGACACTCACACTAGCACGTCCTCCTATGTTGTGTGGGAGGTGAGGTAGCGCAGCTGTGGCCAGGGATTTGGTTGTTGTCCCATCGCTCATAGGCATTGCAGGACCACCACCAGCTCAGTCAGGAGGTTATGTCACTCACTCTGGAGAGAAGAGTAAAAAGCAGCTTCATTTGAAAGGGTTAAATATGGTGAGTGAAGCTTTCCAGTGAACAAAATGGCTTGAGAAAGGTAATATTCAGAGAGTAGAGAAGTTCTTGTACTAGTAAAAATGGTTGCAACATTACAACAATGGATACAAAAATAATATAAATGGATGCATTCATTCATCAATACACAGATAGATGGATACATGAAGAACATAATTAAATATAGAACCATAGATAGATATTGATAGACAGAGATGGACAGAAAAATACTCAGGTTTGCATAACACCCCCCTCCCCCTTCCCCCCCATAAAAAAAAAGGAAATCAGTTAAAATTTCCCTAAAAGAACATGTTTTCTTTTAATTTATGTATATGTTGGTGGCCTCCCGAGTCTATGTTCTGGTTGATGTGTTGATATAAACAAGCTTGGGAATGATCCTTCCTTTTAAGCCCAACCCACCGCCTTATGTTGGGTTTTACTGACTTTTTGTATTGTTGTTTTTATCATTTTTATTCTTCATATTAAAAAATAAATCAGTCAAAATTGGTGTCATGTTTAGGGAAGCAAAAGGTCATTTTCTGTAGAGTATAAATTAACACAGACCAGCCTGCACCTTGGATCAAGTGTCTGCTCTTCACTTTATAATAATCTTTTCACTCTAAATCACACTTGAACCTCAATTTCCTAGATATTGGATTTCCCAGTAGACAAAATCTTGGGTCCTGCAAGACATGTACCCGGCTATGTTCAGCCTTTCCTGACCCAGTCTGGGCATCAAAACAAGTCCAGCCGTACATCAGATTCCGTCCCCTGGTCAGTTTCTGCCGCCTGGACATATCAGTATGTTGTTCTCTCATGCAGCCACGCTTTGACCTGCTGTTGTTCTGGAATGGCATTTTGGCTGTACTCAGCTGATTGACAATCTAGGCTGGCTCTCTCCTCACCTGCCGGGGCCTGTGTGGGCTAACAGGTGAACCGAACACAGCTGAGACTTGTAGTGTGGAGATAATTGGGTAGACTCACTCCACCCTTGCTCGCCTCACGTGCTAGCAGACCAGCAGCTGCTGGATCTATGCTTGTATAGCAGACTGTAGGTCTATAAACTATAGGTAGAGTATCATGAGTAGTGCTTACAGCTTGAGTGCCACAGGCAATGGAGGGGAATGATTGGGAGGGCTGGCCCAACCAACCCCCATCCTCCTTCCTGCCAGCACATGAGGGCAGTGGTGGGCTGTAGGGGTGCAGGAACAATGAGTAAACAAGTCACTCCATGGCAGGATATTTAAACTGTCACCTCATTGCTTAATGACATATTACTAATATTATTGGCCTGGTCGTCGTAGGTGTGAGGTAGGTTGCATACCTCCAAACTTGAGGACTGCCTGTAATGGCCGCAGAGAACACAGCAAACACTGCATTGCTGCTGCTGACACTGTTCACAGGTATCAACTGCTGCTTAGGATTATCATTTAGTTTCTTCATTATAAAATTCTTATAGAAAACATTCATTGGAAATACTTCACAGTAGTACAGTGTGCTTAAGCACCTGGAGCTCAAAAAAAATTGCAGACACTTGGTGCCACTGTCCATGGTTGACATGTATTGGAAGTTTTCAAATAACTTGTTTTTGTTAATTTTTCTTAAATGTGGTGCTCGGGTGTGTGGCACTGCCAGACCCAGGGTGCCAGACAAGTATGTTCCTGCCCGGACTTTTGGCCTTCCCACCATTACTCCGGGAAATGGAGAGTCCAGTCCAACACTTTGTAATGGATTCTTTCAACTCATTTACATTTTAACATAATGAAAATAAAAAACAAAAAACAATAAAACTCAATAACCCCCCAAGAGTGTTTTTTATATTCCAGGTTTTTTTTTCTGCAAAGACAGATATAGATAGATATATTGATGATAACTGAATGTATTTATTAGAGATATGAGACTAGCAAAAGATAGATATATTGATAACTGAATGTATTTATTAGAGATATGACAGACTAGCAAAAGATAAATATATTGATAACTGAATGTATTTATTAGAGATATGACAGACTAGCAAAAGACAGATATATTGATAACTGAATGTATTTATTAGAGATATGACAGACTGGCAGACAGATATATTGATAACTGAATGTATTTATTAGAGATATGACAGACTGGCAGACAGATATATTGATAACTGAATGTATTTATTAGAGATATGACAGACAGATGTATTGATAACTGAATGTATTTAAAGATATGACAGACAGATATATTGATAACTGAATGTATTTAGAGATATGACAGACAGATGTATTGATAACTGAATGTATTTAAAGATATGACAGACAGATATATTGATAACTGAATGTATTTAGAGATATGACAGACAGATATATTGATAACTGAATGTATTTAAAGATATGACAGACAGATATATTGATAACTGAATGTATTTAGAGATATGACAGACATATATTGATAACTGAATGTATTTAAAGATATGACAGACAGATGTATTGATAACTGAATGTATTTAGAGATATGACAGACAGATATATTGATAAGTGAATGTATTTAGAGATATGACAGACAGATATATTGATAACTGAATGTATTTAAAGATATGACAGACAGATATATTGATAACTGAATGTATTTAGAGATATGACAGACAGATATATTGATAAGTGAATGTATTTAGAGATATGACAGACAGATATATTGATAACTGAATGTATTTAAAGATATGACAGACAGATATATTGATAACTGAATGTATTTAAAGATATGACAGACAGATGTATTGATAACTGAATGTATTTAAAGATATGACAGACAGATATATTGATAACTGAATGTATTTAAAGATATGACAGACAGATGTATTGATAACTGAATGTATTTAAAGATATGACAGACAGATATATTGATAACTGAATGTATTTAAAGATATGACAGACTGTCAAAGGCATACACAGCTAGAGTCACACATGTAAAGGCCAAGCCACTCACTTCTATGAGGGGGTCTGCATGACAGCAAGGGACTGGGCAGGCAAGACATGGCACTGGTCTTTGCTGCTGTGGTCAGAGGGGCTGGGTGGTGCCCACCTGTTGGGCACAAAACCCAGTTACTGGCACATACTTCCATTATCTTTAATCTAACATAACACTCTCTCTTGTTGGTGTCATATCTCCATCATATCATATTTGCCACTCTTGTTTTATACTGCTGGGGACAGAATGACATGCAAATATAGGTACATTAGCAAGGCCCAAGGCATGGGAACAGATCCTTGGAGACAAAAATAACATCTCATGATCTAGGGAAAGATCACCCATTGAAACATTCATACTCATTCTTCATTCAGGTCTGAGAATTTTACAAGCTTTCCCTCAATTGAAAACTTATATCAGAGTATTTGTGTTACATTTGATACAACCTTTACCGTTAAATTACACTGTCCTTCAATCTTTTCTCCATTAAGAACTAAAGTATCGACTATCTTGCTAACAATCATCTCCAGTGACTTGATTATGCACCTTGCATTTCATGACAATCAAATTAATCACAATGTTTACACCACAAAGTCACCAGTGAAGGATCAACCCTCATGGAACTCAGTCACCTGAGACAAGACTGGAAGCAGCTTCTCAAGTTCCTGATTTATGGAGTATGAGACACAAGCAAACAAGGGACAAGCCTCATTCTTCAGTGCAATGTCACTGAGCTGAGCAAGACTTGCCTTACATCCAAGGACCAACTGAAACATTAGACCAATAATGGGTTTAAAGCATGATATTAACAAGTCATGTGTGAAGACAGGGCAAAGGTGTGAGTTCACCACAGAAGGTACATGGAATGTCTCAAGCTGAGTGTATGCTTGCATGCATGTGTGTGTGTGTGTGTGTGTGTGTGTGTGTGTGTGTGTGTGTGTGTGCTTCAGATACTGCCTCACCTTCTCACAGGTAATTACCAGGTCCACCGTCAGCTGCCCGGCACTCACTGTTGGCTGCAAAATGCAAGAAAAGGAGCAAGTTTAGTGAATTCAATGAAGAACACAACAAATGATTAGTAAATTGGTTGCTTCAAGTTGATGGATAAAAAACTTGATCATTGCTAATTTACTGAAAGATCACATACGTTAGCATTCAACAGACGAAAGTCACTACCATTCCATTTATGGAGAAAGTACTAAACATTATATGAGATGGAATATTAAAGACACCCACGAAGAACAAATTAAAGGTAACAACACTGGGAGGAAAGTGTTTGTGGATACAATACACTAATCTAATGTTATTCTGGATGAGGAAGGAGCACTGGCCTAGCTGGACTCTGATACTAGCTACTTCACTAGTACTGGAATTGATATCAAGGGTACAAAAATGAGGCTACCAATTCTGATAAATTATATCATTCTAAACCAAGAACAATATAGATTCCTTGTCAACAAATTGTATTCTTAACCCGGTGGTGGTGGTAGCAGCGGGGATCATGTTTCTTAATGGTCCCTCAGAGCGAGAAAAATGAGAAAAAAACATCACTCACACAAAGCACTTCATAATATATATCAAAGCATTTGTGATCAGATTATGTATCATCTATTTTGAGGGGTTTATATCATGGCACAAATTTGGCCCGTCGCTGCCACACGGTAAAGCCACAAATTTGGTCCGTCGCTGCTACACGGTAAAGCCACAAATTTGCCGATCTGTCATACATGGTAAAGCCACAAATTTGGCCCGTCGCTGCTACACGGTAAAGCCACAAATTTAGCCCGTCACTGCTACATGGTAAAGCCACAAATTTGGCCGGTCACTGCTACACGGTAAAGCCACAAATTTAGCCCGTCACTGCTACACGGTAAAGCCACAAATTTGGCCCGTCACTGCTACACGGTAAAGCCACAAATTTGGCCGGTCACTGCTACATGGTAAAGCCACAAATTTGGGCGGTCACTGCTACACGGTAAAGCCACAAATTTAGTCCATCACTGCTACATGGTAAAGCCACAAATTTGGCCCGTCACTGCTACACGGTAAAGCCACAAATTTAGTCCATCACTGCTACATGGTAAAGCCACAAATTTGGCCCGTCACTGCTACACGGTAAAGACACAAATTTGGCCCGTCACTGCTACACGGTAAAGACACAAATTTGGCCCGTCACTGCTACACGGTAGAGACACAAATTTGGCCCATCACTGCTACTGGGTTAATGCATGTAAGCTTAAAGACAAAAACTGAGACCCACTTAATTGGCCACATAGGAATTACTATACTGTATATGGTAAAGTTTTGTAAACACAGGAGCAAATTTACAATGGCATACTATTGTAAACACATATAACACTGGGTCAAGGCACTGACTCGCCAAGATCAAGCTGTACTTGGTAAAAACACTCTGCTAAGGACACTGAGGGAAATTGCGTGTTTCTGTACGTGGCAAAAAATCCCTTGAATATATTTAAACTATTCCAACCTAACTTTACATAACCTTATAATGAGGGGCTTCACCTCTTTCGACCCCCCCCCCCCCCTCTTCTTTGGACACTGAGTGAAATTACGTGGTTTTCGTACACAGCAAAATATCCCTCAAATATATTCAAACTACTCCAACCTAACTTTACATAACCTTTTAATTGGGGGCTTCACCCCTCTCGACCACCCTTTGCTATAAAGACTGAGTGAAATTGTGCAGTTTCCGTTTGATATGTAAGTAGATTAAGAATAGAGTAAGAAGTATTTATAAGTTATACATTACTGTTAAGTTTCCTTTGTAGGCGCCCCAAAAAGTAACTCTATAATAACAGGGAATCCAAATCCCTTATAGGAGATTTAATACCTTTATAGTTTTGTATGTTTCTGCAATAGGATTGTATTGTAAGTTTGAGCTACATGTATGTAGCTTGGAGAGGATTCCTCTCAGACGAGGGCGCTGAGCCTCAAGGAGCAATGTAGAGTTGTCAATAAATATTAAGTGCCTCCAAACGTATCCTCCAGACTGACACCACGGACACGTCCACGAGGATGGGATATAACCAGTTACTACAAGCTACACCTATTACAGGTGTGCACTGGTGCTGTGACCAGTAACCAAATGCTGCTAGGCCACAAACACAGCACCGTACATGGCAAAAAATCCCTTGAATATATTTAACCCGGTAGCAGCGGGGATCATGTTTCTTAATGGTCCCTCCAAGCGAGAAAAATGAGAAAAAATCACCCCTCATACAAACCATTTCATAATACGTATATATCAAAGCATTTGTGATCAGTTTATGTATCATCTATTTTTGGGGTTTATATCATGGCACAAATTTGGCCCGTCTGCTACACGGTAAATTTGCTTTTTGGCCTGTCGCTGCTACACGGTAAAGCCACAAATTTGGCCCGTCGTTGCTACCAGGTTATACTACCCAACCTAACCTTACATAACCTTCTAACGGGGGCTTCACCCCTCTCGACCCCCCCCTCTTCTATGGACAATGAGTGAAATTGCGAGGTTTCCGTATGTGGCAAAAATCCTCAAATATATTTAAACTACTCAAACCTAACCTTACATAACCTTCCAACGGGGCTTCACCCTCTCGACCCCCTCTGCTATAAACACTGAGTGAAGTAACAAGGTTTCTGAACGTGGCAAAAAATCCTCTAATATATTCAAACGCAAATAAATCTAGGGAATAGCGGTCTAGCGGGTGCGCTATGGCACGGTGGTATTACAACATTTCCGCACGTATAACTGGTTTTGACGAGCGGACAGGTGGCTTGTTTATGTCACAGGTGTATATTTCCACGCTGGCTCTTCCCTTTCTTCACCCTGGAGCTTGCAGTCTCATCGCCCATCGACTTGGAAGAAATTGTGAGGTCATGGAAATATACACCCTTGTGACATAAACACACCTGTCCGCTTGTCAAAACCCGAGAGGGCGCTGGAAATGTTGCAATTACCACCACACCGTGCCCTAAACGCGCACCACCCGCTAGGAGCCGCTATTCCCAAGATTTACCATTCAAACTACTCCAACCTAACTTTACATGACCTTCTAACTGGGGGGCTTCACCCCTCTCGGCCGCCTCTCTGCAATAAAGACTGAGTGGAAGTGCGAGATTTCCGTACGTGGCAAAAAATTCCTCAAATATCTCTAAACTACTCCACCCTAACTTTACCTAACCTTATAATGGGGGGGCTTCACCCCTCTCCACCCCCCCTTTTCTATGGACATTGAGTGAAATTGCAATGTGTCCATATGTGGCAAAGAATCCCTCAAATATATTTAAACTACTCAAACCTAACTTTATGTAACCTTGTAATGGGGCCCGTGAGGGGGTAAATTACCCCAAAGTGGGGTAATTTGGTCTTTTTTGTGGGGTACTCAGCAGACAAAGGTGGCCAAAAAAAAAAAAATCAATGTATAATTCTAGCCATTGCATTAGGCTTTAGACGAGGGCCGCTGAAGCTGTCCTTTTAGTCAACAGTTCCCTGCATAATATACCACATACAAATATATTAGCACATTTTTTTTAAGTATGGGCTACAAAGCAGTTGTGCAAGCCTAAGCAAAATGGGGTAAAGGAGGTGTGGAGAGCATGCAGGGTAATGAGACAACAATGGTTGGTGGCTTCACTCCCTCTTCTATGGAGACTGAGTGATATTATGGTTTCCACGTGGCAAACAATGGCTGAATGTAGAATTTTCCTACATCTAGGTAAATGTAAAGAATTTCCCTACATCTAGGTAAATGTAAAGAATTTCCTACATCTAGGTAAATGTAAAGAATTTCCTACATCTAGGTAATGTAAAGAATTTCCCTACATCTAGGTAAATGTAAAGAATTTCCCTACATCTAGTAAATGTAAAGAATTTCCTACATCTAGGTAAATGTAAAGAATTTCCCTACATCTAGGTAATGTAAAGAATTTCCTACATCTAGGTAATGTAAAGAATTTTCCCACATCTAGGTAAATGTAAAGAATTTCCCTACATCTAGGTAAATGTAAAGAATTTCCCTACATCTAGGTAAATGTAAAGAATTTCCCTACATCTAGGTAAATGTAAAGAATTTCCCTACATCTAGGTAAATGTAAAGAATTTCCCTACATCTAGGTAAATGTAAAGAATTTCCCTACATCTAGGGTATTTTTCAACCCACATAACTGAAAAACTGTGTGTTTGAAATGCATTTCCTGTTTGCCGCTGTATTCCCCGCACTCCCAAAGGCCGTGAGAGGAAGGAGAGAGGGAGAGAGAGAGAGAGAGAGAGAGAGAGAGAGAGGAAGGAATGCAAGGTATGTAAGTGAGGCGAGAGAGAGAGGGGGCCCACCCTGCCACACACCCATGGTTGCAATTCACCCCCCATGCCCACCCTGCCACACACCCATGGCTGCACCCACCCCATGCCCACCCTGCCACACGCCCATGGTTGGAATTCACCCCCCATGCCCACCCGGCCACACACCCATGGTTGGAATTCACCCCATGCCCACCTCTGCCACACACCCATGGTTGGAATTCACCCCATGCCCACCCACACACCCACTGGAATTCACCCCATGCCCACCTGCCACACGCCCATGGTTGGAATTCACCCCCATGCCCACCCGCCACACACCCATGGTTGGAATTCACCCCATGCCCACCCTGCCACACACCCATTGTTGCTATTCAACCACCAGGCCCACCCTGCCACACACCCATGGTTGGAATTCACTCCCCATGCCCACCCCACAACACACCCATGGTTGGAATTCACTCCCCATGCCCACCCCACCACACACCCATGGTTGGAATTCACCCCCCATGCTCACCCTAACACACACACCCATGGTTGGAATTCACCCCCATGCCCACCCCTGCCACACACCCATGGTTGGACCACCTCATGCCCACCCCACACACACCATGGTTGGAATTCACCTCCATGCCCACCCCTGCCACACGCCCCATGGTTGGAATTCACCCCATGCCCATACCGCCACACACCCATGGTTGGAATTCACCCCACGCCCACCCTTCCACACACCCATGGTTGGAATTCACTCCCCATGCCCACCCCGCCACACACCCATGGTTGGAATTCACCCCCCATGCCCACCCCGCCACACGCCCATGGTTGGAATTCACCCCCCATGCCCACCCCGCCACACACCCATGGTTGGAATTCACCCCATGCCCACCCTGCCACACACCCATGGTTGGAATTCCGCCCCCCTGCCCACCCCGCCACACTCCCATGGTTGAATTCACCCCCATGCCCACCCCTGCCACACACCCATGGTTGGAATTCACCCCATGCCCACCCCTGCCACACGCCCATGGTTGGAATTCACCCCATGCCCACCCGCCACACGCCCATGGTTGAATTCACCCCCATGCCCACCCCTGCCACACACCCATGGTTGAATTCACCCTCCATGCCCACCCCCGCCACACGCCATGATTGGAATTCACCCCATGCCCACCACACACACCCATGGTTGAATTCACCCATGCCCACCCTGCCACACGCCCATGGTTGGAATTCACCCCATGCCCACCCCACCACACGCCCATGGTTGGAATTCACCCCCATGCCCACCCCGCCACGCACCCATGGTTGGAATTCACCCCCATGCCCACCCTGCCACACACCCATGGTTGGAATTCATTACCCATGCCCACCCCACACACACACCCATGGTTGGAATTCACCCCCTCACCCCACACACACCATGGTTGGAATTCACCCCCCATGCCCACCCCGCCACACGCCCATGGTTGGAATTCACCCCCATGCCCACCTGCCACACACCCATGGTTGGAATTCACCCCATGCACACCCTGCCACACGCCCATGGTTGGAATTCACCCCATGCCCACCCCTGCCACACGCCCATGGTTGGAATTCACCCCCATGCCCACCTGCCGCCACACGCCCATGGTTGGAATTCACTCCCATGCCCACCCCCACACACACCCATGGTTGGAATTCACCCCATGCTCACTTGCCACACACCCATGGGAATTCACCCCATGCCCACCCCTGCCACACCCATGTGAATTCACCCACCATGCTCACCCACACACGCCCATGGCTGGAATTCACCCCATGCCCACCCTGCCACACGCCCATGGTTGGAATTCACCCCATGCCCACCCTGCCACACGCCCATGGTTGGAATTCCACCATGCCCACCCTGCCACACACCCATGGTTGGAATTCACCCGCATGCCCACCCCGCCACACACCCATGGTTGGAATTCACCCCATGCCCACCCTGCCACACACCCATGGTTGGAATTCACCCCATGCCCACCCATGCCCACCCTGCCACACACCCATGGTTGAATTCACCCCCATGCCTGACACCTGCCACACACCCATGGTTGGAATTCACCCCCATGCCCACCCTGCCACACCCCCCCCATGATTGGAATTCACCCCATGCCCACCCTGCCACACACCCATGATTGGAATTCACCCCATGCCCACCCCTGCCACACACCCATGATTGAATTCACCCCCATGCCCACCCTGCCACACACCCATGATTGGAATTCACCCCCCATGCCCACCCTGCCACACACCCATGATTGAATTCACCCCCATGCCCACCCTGCCACACACCCATGATTGAATTCACCCCCATGCCCACCCTGCCACACACCCATGGTTGGAATTCACCCCCCATGCCCACCCTGCCACACGCCCATGGTTGGAATTCACCCCATGCCCACCCCTGCCACACACCCATGGTTGGAATTCACCCCCATGCCCACCCTGCCACACGCCCATGGTTGGAATTCACCCCATGCCCACCTGCCACACGCCCATGGTTGGAATTCACCCCCATGCTCACCCTGCCACACGCCCATGGTTGAATTCACCCCCCATGCTCACCCTGCCACACGCCCATGGTTGGAATTCACCCCCCATGCCCACCCTGCCACACACCCATGGTTGAATTCACCCCATGCCCACCCCTGCCACACGCCCATGGTTGAATTCACCCCATGCTCACCCTGCCACACGCCCAGGGTTGGAATTCACCACCCATGCCCACCCTGCCACACACCCATGGTTGGAATTCACCCCCCATGCCCACCCCGCCCACTCTGCCAGACGCCCATGATTGGAATTCACCCCATGCCCACCTGCCCACCCTGCCACACGCCCATGGTTGGAATTCACCCCCCACGCCCACAGCCTTCCCCCCACAAATAAACCATCCCTAACAGACACAAAAACCCGCCTTAAAACACGGCTGCCAGGATTAGAAGGGGGATGTCAGCCACACAGGCCTATAAAACGGCCTATATCTCCGCCCAGGCTTACCCCCGTGGCACTCCAGACGGAAAGCAGAACGGTGAAGAGTGCCAAGTGCCAGGCAGACAGTAACAGCCTCCTTCACCTGAATAAACCGAGGAAATCACTTTATAAATCTCCGCTTCGTTTTGAACCGTCTGCCAGTCCGCCATCTTGAAGGACTACTGTTTTAATGGTACCGATAACAGATTATTGGTACTTGTTTTGGTATCGGACCTGCTGGTGTTTTGATACCGGTATTGAATTGTTGGTTCTAGTTTGGGAACCGTTAATAGAAACCAGTATTGGCGTATTGGTTCTGGTCTGGGTACCGGTACGCTATTATCGGTACCATGTATAGGAGATAGCAGTCTCACTCAGAATAGGTACCAGTTCCGTAGTCATTGGTGCCGATAATATTGGTACCTACCACTACTACCACTATTACTACTACTGCTACAAGTATAAGTATATGATGAAAATAGCAACATTAATAATAATAATAATAATAACAATAATAATAATAATAATAATAATAATAATAATAATAATAATAATAATAATAATATAGGCCTAATATATTAGTCAAGTTTATATATACTCTGTGTGTGTGTGTGTGTGTGTGTGTGTGTGTGTCAGAGATTTACATAGATTTACATAGAAATCAGACCACACAGACCCCATGGTCCAGACTAGGTGGTCTGTCCTTAAACCTAAGTGAATCTACACTAATCAGATGGGTCCAAAACGTTGCATTTCTACTCTAGTTGATATTAAGTTGAAGGAAGTGACGGTCGAGCTTGTTTTTAAAGGAGTCAATCGTGTTACACTGGACCACTGACGGTGGGAGCTTATTCCATTCTCGCACTACAACGTTGGTGAAGAAAAATTTGGTGCAGTCTGAATTTACTTGTCTACATTTGAGTTTTATGCCATTGTTCCTCGTTCGCAAAGTGTCATCGATCATAAACAATCTTGTTCTGTCTACATTCGTGAAACTATTAAGTATTTTAAAACATTCGATCAGTTTTCCTCGGAGGCGACGTTTCTCAAGAGAGAACATGTTAAGGGTGGAAAGCCTTTCTTCGTAGGATTTGTTGCGCAAGGAAGGGATCATTTTTGTTGCCCGACGCTGAACACCTTCTAGTTTAGCAATGTCCTTTGCATGATGGGGAGACCAAAACTGTACCGCATATTCCAAGTGGGGTCTGACTAAACTATTGTAGAGCGGAAGTATTACATTTTTATTCTTGAATAGAAAGTTTCTTTTAATGAAGCCCAACATTCTGTTTGCTTTATTTGCTGCATCGATGCATTGCTGTGAGAATTTGAGGTTTGACGCGATTTTAATCCCCAGGTCCTTAACGCATTGAACACTTGTGAGTTTAACGCCGCGTATTTCGTAATCGAACTTCTTATTTTTTGTTCCAACTTGAAGGACCTGGCACTTGTCAACGTTAAAGGGCATCTCCCATTTATCCGACCAAGCTGAAATTTTGTGCAAATCCTCTTGGAGGCTTTGCCTGTCTTCGTCAGTGAGAACCGAGTTACCCATCTTTGTGTCGTCTGCAAATTTACTAATGCGATTATTGAGTCCAACATCCACGTCGTTGATGTAAATAATGAAGAGCACTGGGCCAAGAACCGAGCCCTGAGGGACGCCACTAGTGACCGGCGCCCACTCTGAGTTAAATCCGTCAATCACTACTCTTTGTTGTCTGTTGCTCAACCAATTCGCGATCCATTGGTTTACTTGACCGTCAATGCCTATTTGCTTTAATTTGTAAAGTAATTTATGATGTGGGACTTTATCAAACGCTTTCTTGAAATCAAGATAGACTACGTCCACTGATTTGGTTACGTCATAAATTGAGAAGAGATCGTTATAAAAGGTCAGTAGGTTTGACAGGCAGGATCTTTTATTACGGAAGCCATGTTGTGAATCCCCAATTAATGAGTGGCTTTCGAGGTAACTCACAATTTTGTCTTTAATTATGCTCTCAAGTAGCTTACCTACAATTGAAGTTAGACTAATGGGTCGGTAGTTACCTGGTATTTTTTTGGTCTCCTTTCTTAATTAAAAATCGGTGTCACGTTAGCCTTTTTCCAATCCGAAGGGACGATGCCTTGTCGCAAGGACATATTGAATACGGTAGTGAGGGAGGAGAGTATTTCGCCTTTTGTTTCTTTAAACAGTATAGGATATACTTTGTCGGGTCCGGGTCTTTTATTTGTTTTAAGTGAATGGAGAGCTTTAAGGACTTCATCGGTTGTTATTTCAAAATCAGGCAATGCATGCTCGAGATTTACAATAGCACTGGTGTTGTTGGTAGCGAGAGGAAGACTGTTAGTATTAAACACCGAGGAAAAGTAATTGTTTAAGAGGTTTGCAATGTGTTGGCTGTCAGTCACTAGTGCACCGTCGCTGTTTGTTAAAGGTCCAATACCACTTTTGATCGCCTTTCTGTTGTTTATGTAACTGAAGAAAGATTTCGGATTATTTTTGCAGTTGGCTGCAATATTTTCTTCATATCTACGCTTTGCTTGACCTACTAGTCTTTTTACTCGTCGCCTGGCATGATTATAAAGTCTAATGTTTTCGGGCGTGCTTTGTTCTTTCTTTAACCTGTAAAACAATTTTCTCTCATTGACTGATTGTTTAATTTCGCTATTAAACCACGGTGGGCTTTTATTAGTGTTAAT
>NW_026110345.1:5000-50000 GCF_024679095.1 Eriocheir sinensis | reverse complement strand
CTTGCATCATTGTAAAGTCTAATGTTTTCGGGCGTGCTTTGGTCTTTCTTTAACCTGTAAGACAATTTTCTCTCCTTGACTGATTGTTTAATTTCGCTATTAAACCAAGGTGGACTTTTATTAGTGTTAATTCGCTTCTCGCACAAGGGGACAAATGTGTCCTGCTGAGTGAGTAAGTGATTTTTAAAGTTTAGCCAGGCGTCCTCTGCATTGCCGTCATCTGATAGTTGCATATCTATTAGTTTTCGTCGGATTTCTACGAAGTTGGCTCTTTTGAAATTGGGCACCTTAACTTTATTTTCAGTCACCGATGTTTGAGCTCTAATGTCAACGCGCACTAGTTTATGATCGCAGGAACCGAGGTGTTCTCCTACCGTGACATTACTGACTAGGTTATCTTGGGTCGCTATAACAAGGTCAAGTATGTTATTTTGTCGAGTTGGTTCAGAAACCATTTGGCTTAGATAATTTTCCTCTAGAAATTGAATCATTCTATGGGACTCACCTTCTGTACCCGACAGTGTCGCCCAGTCGATATGGGGAGGTTATAGTCTCCTAGTATCAGTGAGTCGCTGTTATTAAGTGACTGCCTTAGACGCTGTACATTTCAAGATCGCCATCAAGTGATTGCCCGGAGGCCTGTAAGTGACAGATATATTTAAATTGACTTTGCAATGTTTACTCGCACGCACAAATGTTCAACGTTACTGTTTCTTGGTGTTTTGTCAGTAGGTTGCAAGTAGCTTTTGACAAAAAGGGCGACACCACCCCCTCTACGGTTTACACGATCATTGTTGAAGAATCTGTAGCCATCTATGTTATATTCGGAACTTAAATCAATATTAGTGGTGTCGATAAATGTTTCGGTTATAGCAATTACGTCAAAGTTTTCTGTCAGAGCAAGACATCGCAGTTCATCAAATTTGTTTCTTAGGCTACGCGCATTGAAACTAAGGACTCTTAGGTTATCTTGAAGCTTGGTAATAGAGGTACTGGAGGGTTCAATGTTACGAGTCTGTTGCGGTGTGAGGTGTCTATTTACACGGGCGGGATGGAAGGACGTGGCTGAGAGTCGTTTTTTGTTGTTCGGGCGTTACGTACGGCGTTGTTGAGGAGCCTTCCAAATCTGGCTGCCCCGATGGGGGACAGGTGTATGCCGTCCCTTTGGAAAAGTCTACTCTGGCCGTAGAAATGGTTCCAGGCGTTAAAGAATTCGACGTCAAGCTCTCCGCAGAGAGTCTGTAGGCGGTTGTTGAGGCTGAAGGCCTTACTGTAGAAGTCGCCCTCATCCCATGTCCGTGGTAGAATTCCTGAAATCAAAATATTAGGGGATTTAGTCTTATACTGCTGGATGAGCCTACGGTACTTGTCCAGCAGTTCCTCAGACCAGGTCGTGGTGACGTCGTTTGTACCTGTGTGGAGAACAAAGAGTGAGTCATTAGAGGCCACAGCGGAGACCTCGTCCAGTGCAGCTGTGATGTCGTCAACACCAGCTCCAGGATAACAGTAGTTACGCCTACGACGGGGACTCTGCCACAGAATTCAACCACCTGATGGCGAATCATAGAGTCACCGACCAAGAAGGTGCTCTGTTCCTCGTCCTCCTCCTCCAGTATGGCAAATCTGTTGTAGCAATGAGTAGGATAAATGGCTCTAGGGCGGGTCTGGCTCCTCCTCTCACGGGGTGAAGCATTCAGCGTCAGCTCTACCAGTTCCCTGTGACGTGCCTTCTTCGGAAGGTGGCTGGGCATCGAGTGCAGGTGAGGAGGGTGATGAGGCGTCAATTGCAGGAGGGCGACGATGTTGGCCTGGATAAACTCCTGCAAGGTATCAACAGTACTTGTTAGTTCGGTGATCTTCTTCTCGCCAGCCGTCAGCCTTTCGTCCTGTTGAAGGAGTCTCGTTTCCATCTGCTGAGTCAACAGGCAGATCTTGCAGACGGTCGATCGTCCTGAAGAAATGACCAGAGAAGTTTCCTGTAAGTCGAACATTTCTTTAGCGCCATCTTGTAAGGAGGAGGTATCTATATATTTGCTTTGCTTTTTCTTTCGTAGGGCAGAGGGACGAGAGAGAGAGAGAGTGCGTGAAGAGCGAGAGAGAGAGAGAGATGGGAAGGCGAGGGAGATAGGGATGGAGGAGGAAGAGGGCGAAGGAAGGGGAGGGGTGGGAGAGAGATGGGGAGTGAGGAAGGAGAGACAGAGAGGGGCAAGTGGGGGTAGTAATGAGAGAGAGAGAGGAGGCAATGGAGAGGGGAGGCAGAGAAGAGGAGGAGCAGAAACGCGAGAGGGAGGAGGAGGATTACTGGTCTGTGGGGAAGAATCTGGTCAAGTCAGGTCAGGTAGGTCTGAACACCTGCGTAGGAAGTGGCGTCGGAGTGGAATCTGGAAATATATAAAGAAGGTGGCGGAAAGAGTGTAACACTGTGTTTTGTGTATAGGTGTATATATGTTTTACAGGGCGCTACTGCGAGAGGGTAGATACAGGCGGAGAGAGGTAGTAAAAATAAGGGCAACACTTAATCCTGTCCAATGAAGCACGTGGTCGCACAGCAAACAGCACACCTCTGCGGGCAGCTAACTCGGTTGACAATAAGCAGTACGCAGCACGACGCGAAATAGCACACGGCACACAGCACAGCAAGATCTACAGTACAGTTCAGTACAGCACACGAGGGTGGAATCGCAAGCGAGAGAGGTCACGGAAGTGGGAGCGCGTGCGGTTTGACCTCTCGGGGTGAGGGCAGAGAGAGAGAGAGATTTACATAGATTTACATAGAAAATCAGACCACACAGACCCCATGGTCCAGACTTGGTGGTCTGTCCTTAAACCTAAGTGATTTTACATTAATCAGAAGACTCCAAAACGTTGCATTTCTACTCTAGTTGATATTAAGTTGAAGGAAGTGACGGTCGAGCTTATTTTTGAAGGAGACAATCGTGTTACACTGGACCACTGATGATGGGAGCTTATTCCATTCTCGCACTACAACGTTGGTGAAGAAAAATTTGGTGCAGTCTGAATTTACTTGTCTACATCTGAGTTTTACGCCATTGTTCCTCGTGCGCAAAGTGTCATCGATCATAAACAATGTTGATCTGTCTACATTCGTGAAACCATTAAGTATTTTAAAACATTCGATCAGTTTTCCTCGGAGGCGACGTTTCTCAAGAGAGAACATGTTAAGGGTAGAAAGCCTTTCTTCGTAGGATTTGTTGCGCAAGGAAGGGATAATTTTCGTTGCCCGACGCTGAACACCTTCTAATTTAGCAATATCCTTTGCATGGTGGGGAGACCAAAACTGTACCGCATATTCCAAGTGGGGTCTGACTAAACTGTTGTAGAGCGGAGTATTACATCTTTATTCTTAAATAAAAGTTTCTTTAATGAAGCCCAACATTCTGTTCGCTTTATTTGCTGCATCGATGCATTGCTGTGAGAATTTGAGGTTTGACGCGATTTTGACCCCCAAGTCCTTGACGCATTGAACGCTTTTGAGTTTAACGCCGCGCATTTCGTAATCAAACATTTTATTCCTCGTTCCAACTTGAAGGACCTGGCACTTGTCTACGTTAAAGGGCATCTCCCATCTATCCGACCAAGCTGAAATTTTGTGCAAATCCTCTTGGAGGCTTTGCCTGTCTTCGTCAGTGAGAACCGAGTTACCCATCTTTGTGTCGTCTGCAAATTTACTAATGCGGTTATTGAGTCCAACATCCACGTCGTTGATGTAAATAATGAAGAGCACTGGGCCAATAACCGAGACCTGAGGGACGCCACTAGTGACCGGCGCCCACTCTTGAGTTAAATCCGTCAATCACTACTCTTTGTTGTCTGTTGCTCAACCAATTCGCGATCCATTGGTTTACCTGACCGTCAATACCTATTTGTTTTAATTTGTAAAGTAATTTATGATGCGGGACTTTATCAAACGCTTTCTGGAAATCAAGATAGACTACGTCCAGTGATTTGGTTACGTCATAAACAGTGAAGAGGTCGTTATAAAGGTTAATAGATTTGATAGGCAGGATCTTTTATTTCGGAAGCCATGTTGTGAGTCCCCAATTAATGAGTGGCTTTCAAGGTAACTCACAATTTTGTCTCTAATTATGCCTCAAGTAGCTTACCTACAACCGAAGTTAGACTAATGGGCCTGTAATTACCTGGTACTTTTTGTCTCCTTTCTTAAAATCGGTGTCACGTTAGCCTTTTTCCAATCTGAAGGGACAATGCCTTGTCGCAAGGACATATTGAATACGGTTGTGAGGGAGGAGATTTCGCTCTTTGTTTCTTTCAGCAGAGTTGGATATACTTTATCAGAGAGAGAATTGATTAGCTTGACAAATGTTAGTAAAGTCTCCGGAACTGATATCCAAATTTCACTATTCCATTATATACAATTAAAGGAGCAGGAAGAGAAGGAGGAGGAGGAGGAGCAGGAGGAGGAAAAGAAGGAGGAGGAGGAGGTGGAGGAGAGAGAGTCATAACTTCGTATCACATACACTCAGACTCAGACTTCCTTTCTCTCTCTCTCTCTCTCTCTCTCTCGCTCTCTCTCGCTCTCTCTATCTCTCTCTCTCTCTCTCTCTTCTCTTTGGTATTTTCTATTTTTCCCTTCTTTTGTTAACCTTTTATTCTTCTTCTTTAATTTAATCTTTTATTGTTCTTGTTCTTGGTCCTTGTTCTTCTTTTTTCCTTTGTATTCCTTTTCTTCTTTCTTCCCTTTCGTGTCCATTCTTCTCTGATCATTTCCCTTCCTTTCGTGTCCATCCTTCCCTGATCATTTCCCTTCCTTTCGTGACCATTCTTCTCTGATCATTTCCCTTCCTTTCGTGTCCATTCTTCTCTGATCATTTCCCTTCCTTTCGTGACCATTCTTCTCTGATCATTTCCCTTCCTTTCGTGTCCATCCTTCTCTGATCATCTCCTTCCTTTCGTGTCCATTCTTCTCTGATCATTTCCCTTCCTTTCGTGTCCATCCTTCTCTGATCATTTCCCTTCCTTTCGTGTACATCCTTCTCTGATCATTTCCCTTCCTTTCGTGTCCATTCTTCTCTGATCATTTCCCTTCCTTTCGTGTCCATTCTTCTCTGATCATTTCCCTTCCTTTCGTGTCCATCCTTCTCTGATCATTTCCCTTCCTTTCGTGTCCATTCTTCTCTGATCATTTCCCTTCCTTTCGTGTCCATCCTTCCCTGATCATTTCCCTTCCTTTCGTGACCATTCTTCTCTGATCATTTCCCTTCCTTTCGTGACCATTCTTCTCTGATCATTTCCCTTCCTTTCGTGACCATTCTTCTCTGATCATTTCCCTTCCTTCTGTGTCCATTCTTCTCTGATCATTTATCTTCCTTTCGTGTCCATTCTTCTCTGATCATTTCCCTTCCTTCTGTGTTTATTCTTCTCTGATCATTTCCCTTCCTTCTGTGTCCATTCTTCTCTGATCATTTCCCTTCCTTTCGTGTCCATTCTTCTCTGATCATTTCCCTTCCTTTCGTGTCCATCCTTCTCTGATCATTTCCCTTCCTTTCGTGTCCATTCTTCTCTGATCATTTCCCTTCCTTTCGTGTCCATTCGTCTCTGATCATTTCCCTTCCTTTCGTGTCCATCCTTCTCTGATCATTTCCCTTCCTTTCGTGTCCATCCTTCTCTGATCATTTCCCTTCCTTTCGTGTCCATTCTTCTCTGATCATTTCCCTTCCTTTCGTGTCCATCCTTCTCTGATCATTTCCCTTCCTTTCGTGACCATCCTTCTCTGATCATTTCCCTTCCTTTCGTGTACATCCTTCTCTGATCATTTCCCTTCCTTTCGTGTCCATTCTTCTCTGATCATTTCCCTTCCTTTCGTGTCCATTCTTCTCTGATCATTTCCCTTCCTTTCGTGTCCATCCTTCTCTGATCATTTCCCTTCCTTTCGTGTCCATTCTTCTCTGATCATTTCCCTTCCTTTCGTGTCCATCCTTCACTGATCATTTCCCTTCCTTTCGTGACCATTCTTCTCTGATCATTTCCCTTCCTTTCGTGACCATTCTTCTCTGATCATTTCCCTTCCTTTCGTGACCATTCTTCTCTGATCATTTCCCTTCCTTTCGTGTCCATCCTTCTCTGATCATTTCCCTTCCTTCTGTGTCCATTCTTCTCTGATCATTTCCCTTCCTTTCGTGTCCATCCTTCTCTGATCATTTCCCTTCCTTTCGTGTCCATTCTTCTCTGATCATTTCCCTTCCTTTCGTGACCATTCTTCTCTGATCATTTCCTTCCTTTCGTGTCCATACTTCTCTGATCATTTCCTTCCTTCTGTGTCCATTCTTCTCTGATCATTTCCCTTCCTTTCGTGTCCATTCTTCTCTGATCATTTCCCTTCCTTTCGTGTCCATTCTTCTCTGATCATTTCCCTTCTGTGTCCATTCTTCTCTTATCATTTCCCTTCCTTTCGTGTCCATCCTCCTCTGATCATTTCCCTTCCTTTCGTGTCCATTCTTCTCTGATCATTTCCCTTCCTTTCGTGTCCATCCTTCTCTGATCATTTCCCTTCCTTTCGTGTCCATACTTCTCTGATCATTTCCCTTCCTTTCGTGTCCATTCTTCTCTGATCATTTCCCTTCCTTCTGTGTCCATTCTTCTCTGATCATTTCCCTTCCTTTCGTGTCCATTCTTCTCTGATCATTTCCCTTCCCTTCGTGTCCATTCTTCTCTGATCATTTCCCTTCCTTTCGTGACCATTCTTCTCTGATCATTTCCCTTCCTTTCGTGACCATCCTTCTCTGATCATTTCCCTTCCTTCTGTGTCCATTCTTCTCTGATCATTTCCCTTCCTTTCGTGTCCACTCTTCTCTGATCATTTCCCTTCCTTTCGAGTCCATTCTTCTCTGATCATTTCCCTTCCTTTCGTGTCCATTCTTCTCTGATCATTTCCCTTCCTTTCGTGTCCATTCTTCTCTGATCATTTCCCTTCCTTTCGTGTCCATCCTTCTCTGATCATTTCCCTTCCTTTTGTGTCTACTCTTCTCTGATCATTTCCCTTCCTTTCGTGTCCATTCTTCTCTGATCATTTCCCTTCCTTCCGTGTCCATCCTTCTCTGATCATTTCCCTTCCTTTCGTGTCCATCCTTCTCTGATCATTTCCCTTCCTTTCGTGTCCATTCTTCTCTGATCATTTCCCTTCCTTCTGTGTCCATTCTTCTCTGATCATTTCCCTTCCTTTCGTGTCCATTCTTCTCTGATCATTTCCCTTCCTTCTGTGTCCATTCTTCTCTGATCATTTCCCTTCCTTTCGTGTCCATTCTTCTCTGATCATTTCCCTTCCTTTCGTGTCCATTCTTCTCTGATCATTTCCCTTCCTTTCGTGTCCATTCTTCTCTGATCATTTCCCTTCCTTCTGTGTCCATTCTTCTCTGATCATTTCCCTTCCTTTCGTGATCATTCTTCTCTGATCATTTCCCTTCCTTTCGTGTCCATCCTTCTCTGATCATTTCCCTTCCTTTCGTGTCCATTCTTCTCTGATCATTTCCCTTCCTTTCGTGTCCATCCTTCCCTGATCATTTCCCTTCCTTTCGTGTCCATCCTTCTCTGATCATTTCCCTTCCTTTTGTGTCTACTCTTCTCTGATCATTTCCCTTCCTTTCGTGTCCATTCTTCTCTGATCATTTCCCTTCCTTCCGTGTCCATCCTTCTATGATCATTTCCCTTCCTTCTGTGTCCATTCTTCTCTGATCATTTCCCTTCCTTTCGTGTCCATTCTTCTCTGATCATTTCCCTTCCTTTCGTGTCCATTCTTCTCTGATCATTTCCCTTCCTTTCGTGTCCATTCTTCTCTGATCATTTCCCTTCCTTTCGTGTCCATTCTTCTCTGATCATTTCCCTTCCTTTCGTGACCATTCTTCTCTGATCATTTCCCTTCCTTTCGTGTACATCCTTCTCTGATCATTTCCCTTCCTTTCGTGTCCATTCTTCTCTGATCATTTCCCTTCCTTTCGTGTCCATCCTTCTCTGATCATTTCCCTTCCTTTCGTGTCCATCCTTCTCTGATCATTTCCCTTCCTTTCGTGACCATCCTTCTCTGATCATTTCCCTTCCTTTCGTGTCCATCCTTCTCTGATCATTTCCCTTCCTTTCGTGACCATCCTTCTCTGATCATTTCCCTTCCTTTCGTGTCCATCCTTCTCTGATCATTTCCCTTCCTTTCGTGACCATTCTTCTCTGATCATTTCCCTTCCTTCCGTGTCCATTCTTCTCTGATCATTTCCCTTCCTTTCGTGTCCATTCTTCTCTGATCATTTCCCTTCCTTTCGTGACCATCCTTCTCTGATCATTTCCCTTCCTTTCGTGTCCATTCTTCTCTGATCATTTCCCTTCCTTTCGTGTCCATTCTTCTCTGATCATTTCCCTTCCTTTCGTGTCCATTCTTCTCTGATCATTTCCCTTCCTTTCGTGACCATTCTTCTCTGATCATTTCCCTTCCTTTCGTGTCCATTCTTCTCTGATCATTTCCCTTCCTTTCGTGATCATTCTTCTCTGATCATTTCCCTTCCTTTCGTGACCATTCTTCTCTGATCATTTCCCTTCCTTTCGTGACCATTCTTCTCTGATCATTTCCCTTCCTTTCGTGTCCATCCTTCTGATCATTTCCCTTCCTTCTGTGTCCATTCTTCTCTGATCATTTCCCTTCCTTTCGTGACCATCCTTCTCTGATCATTTCCCTTCCTTTCGTGTCCATTCTTCTCTGATCATTTCCCTTCCTTTCGTGACCATTCTTCTCTGATCATTTCCCTTCCTTCTGTGTCCATTCTTCTCTGATCATTTCCCTTCCTTTCGTGTCCATCCTTCTCTGATCATTTCCCTTCCTTTCGTGTCCATTCTTCTCTGATCATTTCCCTTCCTTTCGTGTCCATCCTTCTCTGATCATTTCCCTTCCTTTCGTGTCCATCCTTCTCTGATCATTTCCCTTCCTTTCGTGTCCATTCTTCTCTGATCATTTCCCTTCCTTTCGTGTCCATCCTTCTCTGATCATTTCCCTTCCTTTCGTGTCCATCCTTCTCTGATCATTTCCCTTCCTTTCGTGTCCATTCTTCACTGATCATTTCCCTTCCTTTCGTGTCCATCCTTCTCTGATCATTTCCCTTCCTTTCGTGTCCATTCTTCTCTGATCATTTCCCTTCCTTTCGTGTCCTATCTTCTCTGATCATTTCCCTACCTTTCGTGTCCATTCTTCTCTGATCATTTCCCTTCCTTTCGTGTCCATCCTTCTCTGATCATTTCCTTCCTTTCGTGTCCATCCTTCTCTGATCATTTCCTTCCTTTCGTGTCCATCCTTCTCTGATCATTTCCTTTCGTGTCCATCCTTCTCTGATCATTTCCCTTCCTTTCGTGTCCATTCTTCTCTGATCATTTCCCTTCCTTTCGTGTCCATTCTTCTCTGATCATTTCCCTTCCTTTCGTGTCCATTCTTCTCTGATCATTTCCCTTCCTTCTGTGTCCATTCTTCTCTGATCATTTCCCTTCCTTTCGTGTCCATCCTTCTCTGATCATTTCCCTTCCTTTCGTGTCCATTCTTCTCTGATCATTTCCCTTCCTTTCGTGTCCATCCTTCTCTGATCATTTCACTTCCTTTCGTGTCCATTCTTCTCTGATCATTTCCCTTCCTTTCGTGTCCATTCTTCTCTGATCATTTCCCTTCCTTTCGTGTCCATTCTTCTCTGATCATTTCCCTTCTGTGTCCATTCTTCTCTGATCATTTCCCTTCCTTTCGTGTCCATTCTTCTCTGATCATTTCCCTTCCTTTCGTGTCCATTCTTCTCTGATCATTTCCCTTCCTTTCGTGTCCATTCTTCTCTGATCATTTCCCTTCCTTTCGTGTCCATTCTTCTCTGATCATTTCCCTTCCTTTCGTGTCCATTCTTCTCTGATCATTTCCCTTCCTTTCGTGTCCATCCTTCTCTGATCATTTCCCTTCCTTTCGTGTCCATCCTTCTCTGATCATTTCCCTTCCTTTCGTGTCCATTCTTCTCTGATCATTTCCCTTCCTTTCGTGTCCATTCTTCTCTGATCATTTCCCTTCCTTTCGTGTCCATCCTTCTCTGATCATTTCCCTTCCTTCTGTGTCCATTCTTCTCTGATCATTTCCCTTCCTTTCGTGTCCATCCTTCTCTGATCATTTCCCTTCCTTTCGTGTCCATTCTTCTCTGATCATTTCCTTCCTTTCGTGTCCATTCTTCTGATCATTTCCCTTCCTTTCGTGTCCATTCTTCTCTGATCATTTCCCTTCCTTTCGTGTCCATCCTTCTTTGATCATTGACCTTCCTTTCGTGTCCATTCTTCTCTGATCATTTCCCTTCCTTTCGTGTCCATCCTTCTCTGATCATTTCCCTTCCTTTCGTGTCCATTCTTCTCTGATCATTTCCTTTCCTTTCGTGTCCATTCTTCTCTGATCATTTCCCTTCCTTTCGTGTCCATTCTTCTCTGATCATTTCCTTCCTTTCGTGTCCATCCTTCTCTGATCATTTCCCTTCCTTTCGTGTCCATCCTTCTCTGATCATTTCCTTCCTTTCGTGTCCATTCTTCTCTGATCATTTCCCTTCCTTTCGTGTCCATCCTTCTCTGATCATTTCCTTCCTTTCGTGTCCATCCTTCTCTGATCATTTCCCTTCCTTTCGTGTCCATCCTTCTGATCATTTCCTTCCTTTCGTGTCCATTCTTCTCTGATCATTTCCTTCCTTCCGTGTCCATTCTTCTCTGATCATTTCCCTTCCTTTCGTGTCCATTCTTCTCTGATCATTTCCCTTCCTTTCGTGTCCATCCTTCTCTGATCATTTCCCTTCCTTTCGTGTCCATTCTTCTCTGATCATTTCACTTCCTTACGTGTCCATTCTACTCTGATCATTTCCTTCCTTTCGTGTCCATTCTTCTCTGATCATTTCCCTTCCTTTCGTGTCCATTCTTCTCTGATCATTTCCTTCCTTTCGTGTCCATTCTTCTCTGATCATTTCCCTTCCTTTCGTGTCCATTCTTCTCTGATCATTTCCTTTCGTGTCCATTCTTCTCTGATCATTTCCCTTCCTTTCGTGTCCATTCTTCTGATCATTTCCTTCCTTTCGTGTCCATTCTTCTCTGATCATTTCCCTTCCTTTCGTGTCCATTCTTCTCTGATCATTTCCTTCCTTTCGTGTCCATTCTTCTCTGATCATTTCCCTTCCTTTCGTGTCCATTCTTCTCTGATCATTTCCTTCCTTTCGTGTCCATTCTTCTCTGATCATTTCCTTCCTTTCGTGTCCATTCTTCTCTGATCATTTCCCTTCCTTTCGTGTCCATTCTTTGATCATTTCCCTTCCTTTCGTGTCCATTCTTCTCTGATCATTTCCCTTCCTTTCGTGTCCATTCTTCTCTGATCATTTCCCTTCCTTTCGTGTCCATTCTTCTCTGATCATTTCACTTCCTTTAGTGTCCATTCTTCTCTGATCATTTCCCTTCCTTGAGTGTCCATTCTTCTCTGATCATTTCCCTTCCTTTCGTGTCCATTCTTCTCTGATCATTTCCCTTCCTTTCGTGTCCATTCTTCTCTGATCATTTCCGTTCCTTTCGTGTCCATTCTTCTCTGATCATTTCCCTTCCTTTCGTGTCCATTCTTCTCTGATCATTTCCCTTCCTTTCGTGTCCATTCTTCTCTGATCATTTCCCTTCCTTTCGTGTCCATTCTTCTCTGATCATTTCCTTCCTTTCGTGTCCATTCTTCTCTGATCATTTCCCTTCCTTTCGTGTCCATTCTTCTCTGATCATTTCCCTTCCTTTCGTGTCCATTCTTCTCTGATCATTTCCTTCCTTTCGTGTCCATTCTTCTCTGATCATTTCCTTCCTTTCGTGTCCATTCTTCTCTGATCATTTCCTTCCTTTCGTGTCCATTCTTCTCTGATCATTTCCCTTCCTTTCGTGTCCATTCTTCTGATCATTTTCACTCATTTCGGGTCCATCCTTCTCTGATCATTTCCCTTCCTTTCGTGTCCATTCTTCTCTGATCATTTCCTTCCTTTCGTGTCCATTCTTCTCTGATCATTTCCCTTCCTTTCGTGTCCATTCTTCTCTGATCATTTCCCTTCCTTTCGTGTCCATACGTCTCTGATCAATTACCTTCCTTTCGTGTCCATTCTTCTGATCATTTCCTTCCTTTCGTGTCCATCCTTCTCTGATCATTTCCTTCCTTTCGTGTCCATACTTCTCTTATCATTTCCCTTCCTTTCGTGTCCATTCTTCTCTTATCATTTCCTTCCTTTCGTGTCCATCCTTCTCTGATCATTTCCCTTCCTTTCGTGTCCATTCTTCTCTGATCATTTCCCTTCCTTTCGTGTCCATTCTTCTCTGATCATTTCCTTCCTTTCGTGTCCATTCTTCTGATCATTTCCTTCCTTTCGTGTCCATCCTTCTCTGATCATTTCCCTTCCTTTCGTGTCCATTCTTCTCTGATCATTTCCCTTCCTTTCGTGTCCATTCTTCTCTGATCATTTCCTTCCTTTCGTGTCCATTCTTCTCTGATCATTTCCTTCCTTTCGTGTCCATTCTTCTCTGATCATTTCCCTTCCTTTCGTGTCCATCCTTCTCTGATCATTTCCTTCCTTTCGTGTCCATTCTTCTCTGATCATTTCCCTTCCTTTCGTGTCCTGAACATTAACCTTCCTTTCGTGTCAATCCTTCACTGATCATTTCACTTCCTTTCGTGTCCATACTTCTCTGATCATTTCCCTTCCTTTCGTGTCCATTCTTCTCTGATCATTTCCCTTCCTTTCGTGTTCTTCTCTGATCATTTCCTTCCTTTCGTGTCCATTCTTCTCTGATCATTTCCCTTCCTTTCGTGTCCATTCTTCTCTGATCATTTCCTTCCTTTCGTGTCCATCCTTCTCTGATCATTTCCCTTCCTTTCGTGTCCATCCTTCTGATCATTTCCTTCCTTTCGTGTCCATTCTCTGATCATTTCCCTTCCTTTCGTGTCCATCTTCTGATCATTTCCTTCCTTTCTCCTGATCATTTCCTTCCTTTCGTGTCCATCCTTCTCTGATCATTTCCTTCCTTTCGTGTCCATCCTTCTCTGATCATTTCCCTTCCTTTCGTGTCCATTCTTCTGATCATTTCCCTTCCTTTCGTGTCCATTCTTCTCTGATCATTTCCCTTCCTTTCGTGTCCTGATCATTTCCCTTCCTTTCTGATCATTTCCCTTCCTTTCGTGTCCATCCTTCTCTGATCATTTCCCTTCCTTTCGTGTCCATTCTTCTCTGATCATTTCCCTTCCTTTCGTGTCCATACTTCTGATCATTTCCTTTCGTGTCCATTCTTCTCTGATCATTTCCCTTCCTTTCGTGTCCATTCTTCTCTGATCATTTCCTTCCTTTCGTGTCCATCCTTCTCTGATCATTTCCCTTCCTTTCGTGTCCATTCTTCTCTGATCATTTCCCTTCCTTTCGTGTCCATCTTCTCTGATCATTTCCTTCCTTTCGTGTCCATTCTTCTCTGATCATTTCCTTCCTTTCGTGTCCATCCTCCTCTGATCATTTCCCTTCCTTTCGTGTCCATTCTTCTCTGATCATTTCCCTTCCTTTCGTGTCCATTCTTCTCTGATCATTTCCCTTCCTTTCGTGTCCATCCTTCTCTGATCATTTCCCTTCCTTTCGTGTCCATTCTTCTCTGATCATTTCCCTTCCTTTCGTGTCCTGATCATTTCCCTTCCTTTCGTGTCCTGATCATTTCCCTTCCTTTCGTGTCCTGATCATTTCCCTTCCTTTCGTGTCCATCCTTCTCTGATCATTTCCCTTCCTTTCGTGTCCTGATCATTTCCCTTCCTTTCGTGTCCATCCTTCTCTGATCATTTCCCTTCCTTTCGTGTCCATTCTTCTCTGATCATTTCCCTTCCTTTCGTGTCCATTCTTCTCTGATCATTTCCCTTCCTTTCGTGTCCATCCTTCTCTGATCATTTCCCTTCCTTTCGTGTCCATCCTTCTCTGATCATTTCCCTTCCTTTCGTGTCCATCCTTCTCTGATCATTTCCCTTCCTTTCGTGTCCATCCTTCTCTGATCATTTCCCTTCCTTTCGTGTCCTGATCATTTCCCTTCCTTTCGTGTCCTGATCATTTCCCTTCCTTTCGTGTCCATCCTTCTCTGATCATTTCCCTTCCTTTCGTGTCCATTCTTCTCTGATCATTTCCCTTCCTTTCGTGTCCATTCTTCTCTGATCATTTCACTTCCTTTCGTGTCCATCCTTCTCTGATCATTTCCCTTCCTTTCGTGTCCATTCTTCTCTGATCATTTCCCTTCCTTTCGTGTCCATTCTTCTCTGATCATTTCCCTTCCTTTCGTGTCCTGATCATTTCCCTTCCTTTCGTGTCCATCCTTCTCTGATCATTTCCCTTCCTTTCGTGTCCATCCTTCTCTGATCATTTCCATTCCTTTCGTGTCCATCCTTCTCTGATCATTTCCCTTCCTTTCGTGTCCATCCTCTGATCATTTCCCTTCCTTTCGTGTCCATCCTTCTCTGATCATTTCCTTCCTTTCGTGTCCATTCTTCTCTGATCATTTCCTTCCTTTCGTGTCCATTCTTCTCTGATCATTTCCTTCCTTTCGTGTCCATTCTTCTCTGATCATTTCCCTTCCTTTCGTGTCCATCCTTCTCTGATCATTTCCCTTCCTTTCGTGTCCATACATATCTGATCAATTACCTTCATTTCGTGTCCATTCTTCTCTGATCATTTCCTTCCTTTCGTGTCCATTCTTCTCTGATCATTTCCCTTCCTCTCGTGTCCATTCTTCTGATCATTTCCTTCCTTTCGTGTCCATCCTTCTCTGATCATTTCCCTTCCTTTCGTGTCCATTCTTCTGATCATTTCCCTTCCTTTTGTGTCCATCCTTCTCTGATCATTTCCCTTCCTTTCGTGTCCATCCTTCTCTGATCATTTCCCTTCCTTTCGTGTCCTGATCATTTCCCTTCCTTTCGTGTCCATTCTTCTCTGATCATTTCCCTTCCTTTCGTGTCCATCCTTCTCTGATCATTTCCCTTCCTTTCGTGTCCTGATCATTTCCCTTCCTTTCGTGTCCTGATCATTTCCCTTCCTTTCGTGTCCATCCTTCTCTGATCATTTCCCTTCCTTTCGTGTCCTGATAATTTCCCTTCCTTTCGTGTCCATCCTTCTCTGATCATTTCCCTTCCTTTCGTGTCCTGATAATTTCCCTTCCTTTCGTGTCCATTCTTCTCTGATCATTTCCCTTCCTTTCGTGTCCATTCTTCTCTGATCATTTCCCTTCCTTTCGTGTCCATTCTTCTCTGATCATTTCCCTTCCTTTCGTGTCCATCCTTCTCTGATCATTTCCCTTCCTTTCGTGTCCTGATAATTTCCCTTCCTTTCGTGTCCATCCTTCTCTGATCATTTCCCTTCCTTTCGTGTCCATTCTTCTCTGATCATTTCCCTTCCTTTCGTGTCCATTCTTCTCTGATCATTTCCCTTCCTTTCGTGTCCATTCTTCTCTGATCATTTCCCTTCCTTTCGTGTCCATCCTTCTCTGATCATTTCTCTTCCTTTCGTGTCCATTCTTCTCTGATCATTTCCCTTCCTTCCGTCGGCTGCAAGGGAGACAAAAAGCCGCATTTTCAAGCGTCTCGGCGCCTCAGTTCGCCTGTTTGAAAAGCCTCTATTGGAAGGTGCTGAGACTTTCCAGCATGGACTGTTGTTTGATCCTCGCGATAGTTTTACTCAGCTTCTGCACCTTGAACAGAGAAAGTCACGCGTGAGCTCCCGGTTGATCTTCTCTGTGGCGCTGAGTAACAGTCGTACTTTGAGCCCGGAGTAAGTTGTGTCGAGGCGTGAAGTAGTACACAGCGAGTCATGCACGAAACATCCTGTCCCAGATCTGGAAACTGTAGGAAAATTATTTTAAAGGCGCCCAGTATATAATCACAAGCACAGCCATTTCTCCCCAGTGTCTCTCTCGTCCTGCCGGGAGTGGTTGCTGCACGCTGAATTGCCTCTCCAAGGAAAGGGAGACCACGAGTCGCTGCGAAGATACGAGAGTGAACGCCTCAGCAGTCTTTAGAAGCTCAACACTCAAGACTCAACACTCTTCCCCTGCACACACACACACACACACACACACACACACACACACACACACACGGTGAGCCACGATGAAGGCCAGGCTGCCATTACTCTTGGTGTTTATTGAATCATCGTTGCTTGCGGCCGGAAATTCCTTCAGACCCCACTGGAACTCACAATGCCTTGCCCAAATTACCATCTCGGGGGATGAGGAATGGAAGGACGTTACCACCGAGAAATATAACTGGTACGAATGGAGCACCACCTTACACGTGCACCCCGATCCAGGGTTCAAAGGCATCAGGCTCGTGGCGGCGGGCAGTGGCTGGCTGAGTGACGCCTGGTTCACGCTGGACGCCACTTGCTTCCCTGGGAACGTACAGTGGTGGGGGCTGTGGGCACGTGTGTTGAACTATGACAACAACAATGGCTACGGTCTTCAGTTTGAAGTATGGGCTGGTGCTTGTGCTCTTGGGTGCCGCAGAACAGGCTACTTCCCTGGTTACCGGGCTGTTACTGTTGAGGCTCACGGGCCCTCAAGGTGGAAATCACGGTGCCCGAATCGACTATGCACTCTAAATCAATGCCCAAGACAAAGCCTCTCATTGATAAACTGCAAATACACCCCCATCACCACCACCACCACCACCACCCCTACGACCGCCACCACCACCACCACTCCTACGACCACCACCACCACCACCCCTACGACCACCACCACCAAAACCACCATCACCATCATCGTTGTGTCGGCAATAATAGGTGTTGGTGTTCTTGTTGTTCTTGTGGTGGTGATGTGGCGTTTCCGGCAGCGAAGGATATCCAAAGGTAAAAAAAACTCTCTCTCTCTCTCTCTCTCTCTCTCTCTCTCTCTCTCTCTCTCTCTCTCTCTCTCTCTCTCTCTCTCTCTCTCTCTCTCTCTCTCTCTCTCTCTCTCTCTCTCGCAAATTGTGTGTGTGTGTGTGTGTGTGTGTGTGTGTGTGTGTGTGTGTGTGTGTGTGTGTGAGAGAGAGAGAGAGAGAGAGAGAGAATGGAGGAACAAGAGAGGAGGAGACAAAGGAAAAGGGTTTGATGAAGGGAGGGAAAAGGAGGAGGAGGGAAGGGTGGGAGAGGAGACGAGAAGAGAGAATAAAGATGGAGAGAAAAGCAGGAGGAAGGGACGCGTGGGATGAAGGGAGAGAAGAGAACGAGCCATTAACACAGGGAGAGGAGAATGGAAGACAGGAAGGAAGGGAAGGAAGGAGAGATGCAGAGAAAGGGAAAGGGAAGGAGCAAAGGAGTGGAGAAGAAGAGAAGAAAATAAGAGAAATGAAGAGAGGATGAAGGAGAGGGAGAGAGACGAGCGACTGGGACGGATGAAGAGAAAGGAGAAGGGGAGGAAGGTGGGAGGGAGATGAAGGGGAGAGGAGGAAACAGCGATCAAGGAGAGACAAGTGAGGGGGAGGAAAACAAAGGTGACGGGACGAAGAGCAAGAAGACAGAGAGGAAAGGAAGAAGACAGGAAGACGGGGAGGAGGGAGGGAGGCAAGAACAGAAGAAGGGAAGAAGGAAGGGAGAGGAGGACAGAGAAAAGAGGAAAAATAGGCTGAAAATAGGAAGACAAGAAGACGGAGGAGGAAAACATGAACAGGAGGGAGTGGAAGGAGGAGGAGAGTGGGAGAGAGGGAGGGAGAGGTGAAGAGAGAGGCCAGAGGGGAAAGGGAGGAAGGGGGAAAGGGAGAAGGGAGAAAGGAAAATAGGTTCATTAGGGAGTTTATGGTAAGGAGAAATAAGGCGGGGAGGGAGGGAGGGAAAGAGGGAAGATAGGAAGGAGGGAAGGAAGGAGGGAAGGAGGGAGGGAGGGAAGGAGAGATAGGGAGGGAAGGAAGGAGAAAAGATAGGGAGGAGGGAAGGAAGGAGGGAAGGAGGGAGGGAAAGAGGGAAGATAGGGAGGAGGGAAGGAAAGAGGGAAGGAGGGAGGGAGGGAAGGAGAGATAGGGAGGGAAGGAAGGAGAAAAGATAGGGAGGAGGGAAGGAAGGAGGGAAGGAGGGAGGGAAAGAGGGAAGATAGGGAGGAGGGAAGGAAAGAGGGAAGGAGGGAGGGAGGGAAGGAGAGATAGGGAGGGAAAGTAGAAAAGATAGGGAGGAGCGAAGGAAGGAGGGAAGGAGGGAGGCAGGGAAGGAGGAGAGATAGGGAGGGAAGGAAGGAGCAAAGATAGGGAGGAGAGAGGGAAGGAGGGAAGAAGAGAGGGAGGGAAGGAGGAGAGATAGGAGCACAAAGGAACACAAAAAAAACACAAAGGAAGAACAAACAACAGCAGACCTGCTGGTCCTTACGAGGCTGTTTGTGACAAGCTACACTATCTAATCAAAGGTGGAAGATGAAGGACAGCAAAGGCGAAGGCTCCTCCCCACCCCCCCCATCCCTCCACCCAGAGCTGGCAGGAAAGGAAAAAGAACCATGCAGCATGGAAAAACTGCATGGAATTTATGTAAGAAAGAGGAAAGAACTACCATTACTGCTACCACTAACCGGGCGATAAAAGCGGACAAGGACACCAGTATTCGAAGGAACTTAACGTTATTACGACAATGAGTAATATCTTAGTTGCTGGTTGGATTCAAAACACTTGTTTAATCTATTCTTGAAGGCCGTAACTGTTGTACTATCAACGACATCACAGGGTAGAGAGTTCCAAACATTAACAACTCGATTGAAGAAGTGTTTGGCTTCGTGCGACGATAATCTTTTACCACTTATCTTCAAATTGTGATTTCTTCTTGTTCTATTTGATCGATCAATTGTAAAGTAATCTTCCGCATTAATATCACTGAATCTTTTAAACATTTTAAACACTTCTATTAGATCACCTCGCATTCTTCGTTTTGATAGGCTGAATAAATTTACTTCTTTAAGCCTTTGTTCATATGATAAATTTCTCAACCTAGGAATCATCTTTGTTACTCTTCGTTGAACCCGTTCCAACTTTTCTATGTCTTTTCTGTAGTAGGGAGACCAAAACTGTACACAGTACTCTAGACGGGGTCGAACCAACGAATCATACAGTTTTAATATTACTTTTTCCGATTTATTATGAAAGACTCGTCCGATGAAGCCAACCAATTTGTTTTCAGTTTTAACTACCTCTGAACAATGCTGACCGGGCTTTAAATCGCTTGATATAGTGATTCCAAGATCCTTTTCTTTACTTACTGCAGAAAGTTGTTGGTCATTCATTACGTACCGAACGTGATTGTTATTTTTTCCGATGTGCAACACTTTACATTTGTCAACGTTAAATTTCATTTGCCATTGATTGGCCCAACGTGCAAGTCGATCTATATCTGATTGTAAAGCTTCTTCGTCGAGTGTCGCAGTTACTTTACTAGCAATTTTTGTGTCATCAGCAAATTTTGATACTTTGCAAGTGAGCCCATCATCGATATCATTAACATAAATTGAGAAGAGCATGGGGCCAAGCACTGATCCTTGAGGTACGCCGCTTCTGACGTCGAACCAGTTAGATGTAACACCGTTTAGAACTACTCTCTGTTTCCGCTCAGAGAGCCAGTCCGCAAGCCAATTGTGAATGTTACCCGAGATACCGTGCGCCAGTACTTTGCTGAGCAATCGTTGGTGGGGGACCTTATCAAATGCCTTTTGAAAATCCAGATATATGATATCTACTGATCTGCTTCCATCAAACACCTCAAAAATATAATGAAAAAAATCAAGTAAGTTAGTCAAACACCAACGTTTACTACGGAAGCCATGTTGCGAATTATTTATTATATTATTTTCTTCGAAGAATTTCACCATATTGTCGCGAATGATAGTCTCCATTAACTTACAAACAATCGATGTCAGGCTAATTGGTCGATAGTTTCCTGGATGAGACTTGTCCCCCTTTTTGAAAATTGGTGTGACATTTGCAAGTTTCCAATCCGACGAAACTTTTCCAGCTGTTAAAAATTTATTGAATATGATGGAGAGCGGTTTACAAATTTGATGTTTGATTTCTTTTAAGACCCTAGGGGTAATTTTGTCTGGACCAGGAGCTTTGCTTACTTTAATCTTTTCAATTGTACGTAAAATGTCACTTTCTACGATGAGCACGCCACTTAACATCTTTTCGGTCCTTCTAACCTCCGGCGGTTGAGGTGATAAACAATCTTCGTCGGTAAATACGGATGCGAAAAAGTTATTTAGGATTGTAGCCATTTCATTTTCATCGTTCGTGTGGTTACCATTTTCATTAGCAAGCGGTCCGATACGGAGGGAAAGAAGGAGAAAAGATAGGGAGGGAAGGAGGAGAGATAGGGAGGGAAGGAAGGAGCAAAGATAGGGAGGAGGGAGGGAGGGAAGGAGGGAAGATAGGGAGGAGGGAGAGAAGGAAGGAGGGAAGGTAGGGAGGGGGGAGGGAGGGAGGGAAGGAGGGAAGATAGGGAGGAGGGAGGGAGGAAGGAAGAAAGATAGGGGAGGGAGGGAGGAGGAAGATAGGGAGGAGGAGGAGGAAACATGGAAACATGGAAACATGGAAATGCAGGCAACAGAAAGCCTATTGGCTCATTACGAGGTCGCCCGCTTGGGTGATTTAATCTGCTCGACCGCCACTTGGGGCTTGGTGAGCAGATGAAAGCACCTCGATATTGAGGAGCAGATGGAAGCCCCTCGTTATTCAGTTTACTCCCGACGCAGCGAAATGACGGTCGATTCTATATTTGAAGGAGTTGATGGTATTCGCATTTACTACTTCTGAGGGAAGATTGTTCCAGTGGCGGATGACTCGGTTTGAAAAGAAACTCCTTCCAATGTCTGTGTTACATCGACTCGACTGAATGGGTAAACCGTTATTTCTAGTTCTTGAGTTGGTTTGCAGTTCAAAGAATTTGGAGTAATCGACGTTATTGAACTTTTTTAGATACTTGAAGACTTGAATCATATCCCCTCGTAGGCGTCTTTTCTCCAATGTAAAGAGATTGAGTCGCTTGAGTCGTTCCTCGTACGATTGAGCCCTGAAGGGAGGGAAGGAGGGAAGATAGGGAGGAGGGAGGGTGGGAAGGAGGGAAGATAGGGAAGAGGGAGGGAGGGAAGGAGGGAAGATAGGGAGGAGGGAGGGAGGGAAGGAGGGAAGGGGAGGAGGAGGGAGGGAGGAGGGAAGATAGGGAGGAGGGAGGGAGGAAGGAGGGAAGATAGGGAGGAGGGAGGGAGGGAAGGAAGGAGGGAGGGAAGGAGGGAAGATAGGGAGGAGGGAGGGAGGGAAGGAGGGAAGATAGGGAGGAGGGAGGGAGGGAAGGAGGGAAGATAGGGAGGAGGGAGGGAGGGAAGGAGGGAAGATAGGGAGGAGGGAGGGAGGGAAGGAGGGAAGATAGGGAGGAGGGAGGGAGGGAAGGAGGGAAGATAGGGAGGAGGGATGGAGGGAAGGAGGGAAGATAGGGAGGAGGGAGGGAGGGAAGGAGGGAAGATAGGGAGGAGGGAGGGAGGGAAGGAGGGAAGATAGGGAGGAGGGAGGGAGGGAAGGAGGGAAGGAGGGAGGAGGGAGGGAGGGAAGGAGGGAAGATAGGGAGGAGGGAGGGAGGGACGGAGGGAAGATAGGGAGGAGGGAGGGAGGGAAGGAGGGAAGATAGGGAGGAGGGAGGGAGGGAAGGAGGGAGATAGGGAGGAGGAGGAGGAAGGAGGGAGAGAGGGAGGGAGGGAAGGAGGGAAGGGAGGGAGGGAGGGAGGGAAGATAGGGAGGAGGAGGGAGGGAGGGAAGGAGGGAAGGAGGGAGGAGGGAGGGAGGGAAGGAGGGAGGAGGGAGGGAGGGAAGGAGGGAAGATAGGGAGGGAGGGAAGGAGGGAAGGAGGGAGGAGGGAGGGAGGGAAGGAGGGAAGGAGGGAGGGAGGGAAGGAGGGAAGATAGGGAAACATGGAAACGCAGGCAACAGAAAGCCTATTGGCTCATTACGAGGTTGCCCGCTTTGGTGATTTAGTCTGCTCGACAGCCTGGGGCCTGGGGAGCAGATGAAAGCACCTCGACATTGAGGAGCAGATGAAAGCGCCTCGATATTGAGGAGCAGATGAAAGCAACTCAATATTCAGTTTACTCCCGACGCAGCGAAGTGACGGTCGATTCTATATTTGAAGGAGTTGATAGTATTCGCATTTACTACTTCTGAAGGAAGATTGTTCCAGTGACGGATGACTCGGTTTGAAAAGAAACTCCTTCCGATGTCTGTGTTACATCGACTAGACTGAATGGGTAAACCGTTATTTCTAGTTCTTAGGTTGGTTTGCAATTCAAAGAAATTGGAGTAATCGACGTTATTGAATTTTTTTAGATACTTGAAGACTTGAATCATATCTCCTCGTAGGCGTCTTTTCTCCAATGTAAAGAGATTGAGTCGCTTGAGTCGTTCCTCGTACGGTTGAGCCCTTAAGGTTGGTATCATTTTCGTGGCGCGTCGTTGAATCCTTTCCAGTAAATCAATGTCCTTTCTGTAATTAGGAGACCAGAACTGTACTGCATACTCGAGGTGCGGTCTTACCATGGAATTATACAAGGATAGCATCACGTCTGGCGTTTTACACTCGAAGTTCCTCGCTATGAACCCGAGCATAGTGTTGGCTTTGTTGTGCTTTTTACAGTGATTCGCGTGTTTCAGGTCGCTGCTGATAGTGACTCCAAGATCCTTTTCCTCCTGCATTGCTTGCAGAGGTTTCCCATTCATGATGTATGTGTGGTTACTATTTCTGGACCCAATGTGCATGACTTTGCATTTGTCAACATTAAAGGACATTTGCCATTTTCCGACCATTTGATAATGTGATTGAGGTCTTTCTGAATGATTTCGCAGTCGGTCTTTGTGAGGGCCTTTCTCCCCACCTTAGTGTCATCAGCAAATTTCGATATTGTGGATTTCAGTCCTGATTCGAGGTCGTTGATATATATGATGAAGAGAATGGGTCCCAGCACTGACCCTTGAGGCACTCCACTAGTGACTGGAAGCCAATCGGAAGGCTGTCCGTTGAGTAGTACTCGTTGTTTTCTGTCGGTGAGCCAATCTCTTATCCACACGATCAAATTGGCTCCAATGCCCGCCGAGTGCAGTTTCTTAAGGAGTCGCTCGTGCGGTACCTTGTCGAAGGCTTTCTGAAAGTCCAGGTAAATAACATCACTGGGGATGTGGGCATCCCAGTTCTTATATATACCTTGGAAGAAGTCTAATAGATTCGTTAAGCAGGAGCGCTTGTTTCTGATACCATGCTGGGTGTTGGAGATTATAATATTGTCTTCTAGAAAATTGACAAGTTTATCTCTAACAATTTTCTCGGGTATTTTGCCTGCCACTGATGTTAAACTTATGGGCCTGTAGTTTAATGCAACGCTTTTGTCTCCTTTTTTGAAAATTAGTGTTACGTTCGCCATCTTACAATCTTCTGGGACCTTGTTTAGTTGAACAGACTGGTTGAATATGTTAGTGAGTGGCTGAAGTATTTGTTGTTTAAGCTCTTTTAATAACCGCGGGGACAAACCGTCAGGTCCTGTTGACTTGTTCGTGTCGAGTTTATCCAAATACTCTTTCACTTCTTGGTCGCATATTGAGTCAATTTTCAGGGCGTGATTCCCCTCGGCGGGTCAGGGTTCTCAGGCATGGTTTCGATGTTCTCGACTGTGAATACGGATGCGAAGTTACTGTTGAGGATTCTGGCCATCTGTTTACTGTCCTGAGTTGCAGCTCCAGTCTCGTCTGTCAGGGGACCAATATTGGATTTTACTTTCTTTTTCGATCTGATGTATGTGAAGAATTGTTTGAGTTTGTCTTGATGTCACGCGCTATTTGTTTTCGTAGTTGCGTTTACTACTCCGAATAAGGGTGCGACAAGCTCTGAGGCTGTTGTGGTACTGAGTACGGGCTTCGGCCGTGTCATTCTCTTTCATTAGGTTATAATTCCTTGTTTGGAAGTTTACCGCCCTTTTTATTTCTCTGGTCATCCACGGTGGATCTACGGCCCCATTTACTCGCCTGGGTTTCGTCGGCACTGTAGCCTTTTCTACTCCCAAAAGCTTATCTTTGAAGTTGTTCCACACGTTGTCGATTGTATTGTCGGTTAGGTGAAGTTGGTCCCAGGTCGCAGAGGGAAGCAGCTCACGGGCTAGGTTGAAATTTGCTTTTTTGTAGTCTGGTATCACTGACGGATTGTCTACGAGTTTGTGACTTATGTTGACATTGAAACGGATTAAGTGGTGATCGCAACCGTTAATTTTTTCACCAACTTCACAGTCGCGAATGAGGTCGGGGTCGCTTACTAATACCAGATCCAGCAGATTGTTTTCTCTTGTCGGTTGAGTTACAACTTGAGTGAGGAACGAATCCTCCACCATTTCTATAAGCCTGTTACCCTCTTGATCTCCAGTCAATTGTCCCCAGTCAATGTTAGGGCAATTAAAGTCCCCAATTATTATTGCTTGTTTACTTTGTGTTAAAGAGTGAAGCTCTTCGTACAGGGCAGTGTCGTCTGCTGCCTGTTGTTTTGGAGGCCTGTATACGGTCGCAAGTGTTAGTTTCTTATTATTCGCGGTTATTTCCACATAGACGAAGTCGTAATTCTCTGTGTACTGTTTCTATTTTTATGGCAAGGAGCGTACTTTGCACGTAGCAAATTACTCCTCTATTCTTGTGCATTCGATTTTTTTGGAAGCTTTCGTACCCGGGAAATGATAGTTCAGATACTAGATGTGCAGAGTTGGCCAAAGTCTCTGTGATGGCTACCACATCTGGTTTCTCAGTTGCAATATACACCATAATTTCGTCCTTTTTGGGTAACAGACTGCGTGCATTTGTGTACAAAATGGAAATGTGACTACTGGTTTGGCCGCGTCGTGTTGAATGAGTTCGCTTGTCGGAGGCGTCGTTGGTTACACAGTTTCTTGCAAGCCGCAGGGAGGGAAGGAGGGAAGGAGGGAGGAGGGAGGGAGGGAAGGAGGGAGGAGGGAGGGAGGGAAGGAGGGAAGATAGGGAGGAGGTAGTGAGGGAAGGATTGAAGATAGGGAGGAGGGAGGGAGGGAAGGAGGGAAGATAGGGAGGAGGGAGGGAGGGAAGGAGGGAAGATAGGGAGGAGGGAGGGAGGGAAGGAGGGAAGATAGGGAGGAGGGAGGGAGGGAAGGAGGGAAGGAGGGAGGAGGGAGTGTAATTTTCATTCTTACTATCTTTTTCTTTATTTATTATTATTTTTTGTATGTTTTTTTTTGTTGAATGGTAACTCTCTCTCTCTCTCTCTCTCTCTCTCTCTCCTTCGTTACGGTCGTCGTCGTCATGGTGGTAATGGTGACGCATTCTTCCCGCAGTGCCCCGCGTGCCGCCGCGGCGTGGGCTGGCCGCCTCCTGGCGCGTCGGTGGCGAGGTAGCGATCGGCGACAGCCACGTGGAGCCGCCCACGGGCCGTACCGTGCGCCCTCGCGTGGCGCCGCGGCAGCAGGAGCCCGACTACCTGTACTTCGGCGACGACGAGGAGCACATCTACGACGAGTTCCCCGACCCCCTAATCCACCAGGAGATCCCTGGGCCTCCAATCTACGAGGAGATTCCCGGGCCTCCAATCTACGAGGAGATTCCCGGGCCTCCAATCTACGAGGAGATTCCCGGGCCTCCAATCTACGAGGAGATTCCCGGGCCTCCAATCTACGAGAATATCCCGAGCATCCACGCAGCCACGAGGCCGAAAACTTAAGACTCCGATGATAGTGCTTACCTCACCCCGAGGCGAGCACCCCCGGGCACACCCTCAGGGCATCCACCCAGCCACGAGGCCGAATACTTAGACTCCGATGATGTTGCTCACCTCACCCCGAGGCGAGCCCCCCCGGGCACACCCTCAGGGATCACAGAGGGCTGAGGGCGTGCGAGAGACTCCTCCCTATCTTCCCTCCCTCCCTCCCTCCCTCCTCCCTATCTTCCCTCCTTCCCTCCCTCCCTCCTCCCTATCTTCCCTCCTTCCCTCCCTCCCTCCTCCCTATCTTCCCTCCAGAAAGCGTTTGATAAAGTCCCGCATCATAAATTACTTTACAAATTAAAGCAAATAGGTATTGACGGTCAGGTAAACCAATGGATCGCGAATTGGTTGAGCAACAGACAACAAAGAGTAGTGATTGACGGATTTAACTCAGAGTGGGCGCCTGTCACTAGTGGCATCCCTCAGGGCTCGGTTCTTGGCCCAGTGCTCTTCATTATTTACATCAACGACGTGGATGTTGGACTCAATAACCGCATTAGTAAATTTGCAGACGACACAAAGATTGGTAACTCGGTTCTCACTGACGAAGACAGGCAAAGCCTCCAAGAGGATTTGCACAAAATTTCAGCTTGGTCGGATAGATGGGAGATGCCCTTTAACGTAGACAAGTGCCAGGTCCTTCAAGTTGGAACGAGGAATAAAAAGTTTGATTACGAAATGCGCGGCGTTAAACTCAAAAGCGTTCAATGCGTCAAGGACTTGGGGGTCAAAATCGCGTCAAACCTCAAATTCTCACAGCAATGCATCGATGCAGCAAATAAAGCGAACAGAATGTTGGGCTTCATTAAAAGAAACTATTTATTTAAGAATAAAGATGTAATACACCCGCTCTAAAACAGTTTACTCAGACCCACTTGGAATATGCGGTACAGTTTTGGTCTCCCCACCATGCAAAGGATATTGCTAAATTAGAAGGTGTTCAGCGTCGGGCAACGAAAATGATCCCTTCCTTGCGCAACAAATCCTACGAAGAAAGGCTTTCTACCCTTAACATGTTCTCTCTTGAGAAACGTCGCCTCCGAGGAAAACTGATCGAATGTTTTAAAATACTTAATGGTTTCACGAATGTAGACAGATCAACATTGTTTCTGATCGATGACACTTTGCGCACGAGGAACAATGGCGTAAAACTCAGATGTAGACAAGTAAATTCAGACTGCACCAAATTTTTCTTCACCAACGTTGTAGTGCGAGAATGGAATAAGCTCCCATCATCAGTGGTCCAGTGTAACACGATTGACTCCTTCAAAAATAAGCTCGACCGTCACTTCCTTCAACTTAATATCAACTAGAGTAGAAATGCAACGTTTTGGAGTCTTCTGATTAATGTAAAATCACTTAGGTTTAAGGACAGACCACCAAGTCTGGACCATGGGGTCTGTGTGGTCTGATTTTCTATGTAAATCTATGTAAATCCCGACGCACGGGGACACGGCTGCTGCCGCACCCAGGCCAGCACGCCACACAGGGGTAAGCACTGCAGGATGAGGGCAACTAGGCGGCAGCACCGTGCCCTCCAGACGAGCAGGGGGCAGCACCGTGCCCTCCAGACGAGCAGGGGGCAGCACCGTGCCCTCCAGACGAGCAGGGGGCAGCACCGTGCCCTCCAGACAAGCAGGGGACAGCACCGTGCCCTCCAGACAAGCAGGGGGCAGCACCGTGCCCTCCAGACAAGCAGGGGACAGCACCGTGCCCTCAATACAAGCAGGGGGCAGCACCGTGCCCTCAAGACAAGCAGGGGGCAGCACCGTGCCCTCCAGACAAGCAGGGGGCAGCACCGTGCCCTCCAGACAAGCAGGGGGCAGCACCGTGCCCTCCAGACAAGCAGGGGGCAGCACCGTGCCCTCAAGACAAGCAGGGGGCAGCACCGTGCCCTCAAGACAAGCAGGGGGCAGCACCGTGCCCTCCAGACAAGCAGGGGGCAGCACCGTGCCCTCAAGACAAGCAGGGGGCAGCACCGTGCCCTCCAGACAAGCAGGGGGCAGCACCGTGCCCTCAAGACAAGCAGGGGGCAGCACCGTGCCCTCAAGACAAGCAGGGGGCAGCACCGTGTCACACACACACACACACACACACACACACACACACACACACACACACACACACAAGTACATTTTCCTGGACCGTAAATTTTCCAAACGGCTCCAATCACTAATTCACATTTTATTCTTTTGTTCTTTATTTGTTTGTTGTTTATAGTGATGGCGCGAAGGAGGAGGAAGAGGAGGAGGAGGAAGAGGAGAAGGAAGAGGAAGGAAAAGAGGAGGAGGAGGAGGAAGAGGAAGAGAAGGGGGAGGAGGAGGAAAGGAGGAGTGACTATGCATTATATTTTTAAGCGAGTTTTGTTGTTTCAATAATTTCTTTTATTTTTTTTAGTTTTTTACTTTACCTTTTCACGTTTTTTGCTTCATATTTGTGCTGCCACTGTTCACTTTCAGCCTGCTGCGTGTTTCCCTCCATGATCATTCCTGCCAAGTGTCCGTCTTCTTAGTGGATCTTTTCTTAATTCAGTCAGCTTTATTTTTTTTTAGTTTGAGTGCGATGATTTTCTTTTGGCTTACACCCGTCCTACGTGTGTCACGATGTTAAAACTTCACGACAGCATTGTTCGCCACACACTCCAGTGAGCCTGTTACACGTCTCCTACAGATGTCACGATGTTAAAACTTCACGACAGCATTGTTCGCCACACACTCCAGTGAGCCTGTTACACGTCTCCTACAGATGTCACGATGTTAAAACTTCACGACAGCATTGTTCGCCACACACTCCAGTGAGCCTGTTACACGTCTCCTACAGATGTCACGATGTTAAAACTTCACGACAGCATTGTTCGCCACACACTCCAGTGAGCCTGTTACACGTTTTCTACAGATGTCACGATGTTAAAATTTCATTATAAATAAATTTGTTATATACTCTAACTTGTATGTTATTTGATTATCCTACTATGTTAAAACTTCGCTGTAAATAAGTTCGCTATACATTCTATCTAGTTCAGCCCTTCCCAACCTGGGGGGAAATTTTATGATTCTAGGGGGGAATTTTAACACGAAGGAAATATAAATCACTGGCAATTAGACGGCGGAAACCATTGACTTTTTTTTTTTTACAGCAGACGAGTCAGTTCAAGGCCATAAAAAAGGTCAAAAATGTTTTAAAAAAACGCTCCTAAAAAGTGTTAGAGTGGCCGAAAGAGAGCTCAATTTTGGGAGGAGAGGTGTCCTGATACCCTCCTCTTGAAAGAGTTCAAGTCGTAGGCAGAAGGAAATGCAGATGAAGGAAAATTGTTCCAGAGTTTACCAGCGTGAGGGATGAAAGAGTGGAGATGCTGGCTAACTCTTGCGTAAGAGAATTGGACGGTAAAGGGATGAGCTTGAGTAGAAAGTCGTGTGTGGCGAGGCCGCGGGAGGGGGGGAGGCATGCAGTTAGCAAGTTCAGAAGAGCAGTCAGCATGAAAATATCGACAGAAGATAGAAAGAGAGGCAACATGGCGGCGGAATTTAAGAGGTAGAAGACTATCAGTAAGAGGAGGAGAGCTGATGAGACGAAGAGCCTTAGACTCCACTCTGTCCAAGAGAGCTGTGTGAGTGGAGCCCCCCCACACGTGAGATGCATACTCCATACGAGGGCGGACAAGGCCCGTGCGGGGGAGAAGAACTGGCGGAGACGGTACAGAACTGATTGATTTGTGTTATTAAGTAAATATTGTGTTTGGCTACTATTTATTTACTATATTACTTGCGTTATTAAGCACGTAAATTTCGTGTTTTGGCTACTTTTTTCCTCGTCCACATGAGCGGGGAAATCCAGGGGTTGAAGTTGATGAAGGGGAAACGACAGAAAAAGGGTTGGGAGCCACTGCTTCAGTTAGTCTGTTACATCTTTCCTACATATGTCACTAAGATTAAAACTTCGCTATAATAATGTTCGCCATACTCTCTAGTTAGTAGTAGTAGTAGTAGTAGTAGTAGTAGTAGTAGTAGTAGTAGTAGTAGTAGTAGTAGTAGTAGTAGTAGTAGTAGTAGTAGTAGTAGTAGTAGTAGTAGTAGTAGTAGTAGTAGTAGTAGTAGTAGTAGTAGTAGTAGTAGTAGTAGTAGTAGTAGTAGTAGTAGTAGTAGTAGTAGTAGTAGTAGTAGTAGTAGTAGTAGTAGTAGTAGTAGTAGTAGTAGTAGTAGTAGTAGTAGTAGTAGTAGCAATAGTAGCAGTAGTAGTAGTAGTAGTAGTAGTAGTAGTAGTAGTAGTAGTAGTAGTCCTCTTTCTTCTCAATTTCTGCAACATTCGCGGTCTTCGTTCTAATTTTCATTCTGTGGAACATCATCTCTCCTCCTCTAAACCTCACCTTCTCTTCCTTATCGAAACACAGGTTTCTGAGGCTACTGACAGCAATCTCTACTCTATTCCCTCCTGCTATCTCTATCCTAAATTTCAATCCAAAGCTGGATGTTGCGCACGGCGCAACGACAACACTTGCTCTCGTGCCCACAACCTTGACTCTTCGGAATTTTCTACCATCTGGCTAAGACTTCATTGTCATTCTATTACTAAATACATCTGTGCTGTTTATCTCTCACCTAACTCTACCAACTATGTAAAATTCTTTGATTATTTGAATTCTAAAGTGGAGCACATCTTGACCCACTCTCCCTTCGCTGAAATCTCCATCCTAGGAGATTTCAATGTTCACCACCAGCTTTGGCTTTCATCCTCTCTCACTGACCATCCTGGTGAACAAGCCTACAACTTTGCTATCCTCAACGACCTAGAGCAGTTGGTCCAGCACCCTACACGTATTCCCGACCGTCTTGGAGACCGGCCCAACATTCTAGACCTCTTCCTTACCTCAAACCCTTCTGCTTATTCTCTCAAACTGTTCTCTCCGTTGGGCTCCTCCGATCACAATCTTATTTCTGCATCCTGTCCTATCGCTCCTGTACACCCTCTGGACCCACCGAAGAGGCGATGCTTCTGGCATTTTGCTTCAGCTCGGTGGGACGACCTGAGGATGTACTTTTCCGATTTCCCGTGGAATGATTATTGCTTCCAGGATAGAGACGCCTCTGTGTGTGCTCAGCGCATCACAGAGGTGATTGTCTCTGGAATGAAGGCATACATTCCTCGTTCTTTCTCTACTCCTCACGCTAAAAAGCCTTGGCTTAATCACACTTGTTCTCGTGCTGTCAATGATAGAGAGGCAGCTCACAAAAGGTACCAGAGCCTTCAAACTAATGCTAATTATGAACTTTACATTTCTGCCCGAAATCGTGCCAAATCTATTCTCCGACTAACCAAAAATTCTTTCATTAATAGAAAATGCCAAAACCTTGTTTTCTCTAACTCTTCCCGTGACTTCTGGCATCTAGCCAAAAACATCTCCTCCAACTTCACTTCTTCATCTTTCCCTCCACTCCTCAGTCCTGACGGCAACACTGCCGTCTCATCTATCTCTAAGGCTGAACTCTTCTCTCAAACTTTTTCTAAAAACTCCACTCTGGACGATTCTGGGCATATTTCTCCTACTCATCCCCCCTCTGACTCCTTTATGACTGTTATAAAGATTCTTCAAAATGATATTTTCTATGCCCTCTCTGGCCTCAATCCTCAGAAGGCTTATGGACCTGATGGAGTGCCTCCTATTGTCCTTAAAAACTGTGCCTCCGTGCTGTCACCCTGCCTGGTCAAACTCTTTCGCCTCTGCTTGTCAACATCTACCTTTCCTTCTTGCTTGAAGTATGCCTTCATACAGCCTGTGCCTAAGAAGGGTGACAGCTCCAATCCCTCAAACTACCGTCCTATAGCTTTACTATCTTGTCTATCTAAAGCTTTTGAATCAATCCTTAACCGGAAGATTCAAAAGCACCTTTCCACTTCTGACCTTCTATCTGATCGCCAGTATGGGTTCCGCAAGGGGCGTTCTACTGGTGATCTCCTAGCCTTCTTAACTGACTCTTGGTCATCCTCTCTTAGCCGTTTCGGTGAAACCTTTGCTATTGCGCTGGACATATCAAAAGCTTTTGATCGGGTCTGGCACAAATCTTTGCTTTCCAAACTACCCTTCTACGGTTTCTATCCTTCTCTCTGTACCTTTATCTCCAGTTTCCTTTCTGACCGTTCTATTTCTGCCGTGGTAGACGGTCACTGTTCTTCCCCTAAATCTATTAACAGTGGTCTCCCACTCTTTTTCTGTTGTTCATAGAGCAATGTTCACCACATCAGCTTTTGGCTTTCTTCATCCTCTCTACTGACTCATCCCAGGTGAACAAGCTCTACAACTTTGCATATATATATATCCTCAACGACCTAGGATTTGTATGTTGGTCCAGCACTGTTGACGTATTCCTGGACCGTCTGGAGATCGTGCCCAACATTCTAGACCTCTCCTACCTTCTTTTTAAAACCCTTCTTCTGCTTTATTCTTTCCTCAAACTGTTCTCTCCGTTGGGCCTCTCCGATCACAATCTTATTTCTGCATCCTGTCCTATCGCTCCTGTATTACACCTCTCTGACCCACCGAAGAGGCGGGATGCTTTGGCATTTTGCTTACAGCTCGGTGCGGGACGACCTGAGGATGTACTTTTCCGATTTCCCGTGGAATGATTATTATCTATGCTCAGAGACGCCTTGTGTGTGCCTTCAGCGTATCACAGAGGTGATTGTCTCTGAATGAAGCGCAATATCCTCGTTCTTTCTCTTACCTCACGCTAAAAAAGCCTTTGGCTTAATCATGAACTTGTTCTCGTGTTGTCAATGATAGAGAGGCAGCTCACAAAAAGGTACCAGAGCCTTCAACCAATGGCTAATTATGAACTTTACATTTCTGCCCGAAATCGTGCCAAATCTATTCTCCTCCGACTCAATCAAAAAATTCTTTCTCATTAATAGAAAATGCTAAAACTTTGTTTCTTTCTAATCCTTCCTGTGACTTCTGGCATCTACAAACATCTCCTCCAATTTCATTATCTTTCCCCACTCCTCAGTCCTGTGACGCAGGCAATAACACTGCTGTCTCATCTATCTCATAGGCTGAACTCTTCTCTCAAACTTTTCTAAAAACTCCACTCTGGACGAAAGATTCCTGGGGCATATTTCTCCTACTTCATCCCCCTCTGGATTCTCTTTTATGACTGTTAAGTAAAGATTCTTCAAATGATATTTTCTATGCCCTCTTCTGGCCTCAATCCTCAGAAGGCTTATGGACCTGATGGATACCTCCTATTGTCCTTGGAAAAACTGTGCCTCCGTGCTGTCACCTCCTGCTCTGGTCAAACCTCTTCTTTTCGCCTCTGCTTGTCAACATCTACCTTTTCCTTTTCTTGCTTGAAGGCTCTCATACAGCCCAAAGTTTAAGAAGGGTGACAGCTCCAATCCTTCAAACTACCAGTCCTATAGCTTTCACTATCTTGTTCGATCTTCCAAAGCTTTTGAATCAATCTCAACCGAAGATTCAAAAGCACCTTTCCACTTTCTGACTTTCTATATCTGATTTGCCAGTATGGGTTCCGCAAGGGCGTTCTACTGCGATCTCCTTCAGGCCTTCTTTAATCCTCGACTCTTTTGGTCATCCTCTCTTAGGCCGTTTCTGGTGAGACCTTTGCTATTGCGCTGACATATCAAAAAGCTTTTGATCGGGTCTGGCATGCCAAATCTTTGTTACCAAACTACCTCTTCTACGGTTTTCCCTATCCTTCCTTCTGTACCTTCCTTTTATCTCCAGCGCTTCCTTTTCTGACCGTTCTATTTCATGCCGTGGTAGTGACGGTCACTGTTCTTTTCCCCACCCATTAACAGTGGTCTCCCCACTCTTTTTCTGTTGTTCATTGATGATCTTCTTTCTAAAACGAATCCTCTGTCCTATCCATTCTCACGCCGATGATTCCACTTGCATTTTCTACTTCCAACTTCTTTTTAATAGGAAGACCCACCCTACAGGAACTTCAACGACATCAAGGCTGAGTGCTGCAGAACGCTTAGCCTCAGACTCCTTACTATTATTTCCGATTGGGGCAAGAAGAACTTGGTGTCCTTTAACGCCCTCTCAAAACACACAGTTTCTCCCACCCCATCCACTGACACAATCCTTCCAGACAATCTATCCCCTCATTCTTTGACAACACCCCAGCTATCACCTTCCCAACACCTAAACATCCTCATGGTCTATCCTTAACTCAAGAATCTTAACTGAAACTCATCTCATCTCTACTAAATCAGCTTCCTCGAGGCTGGGCGTTCTGTACTGTCTCCGCTGTTCTTTCTCTCCCTGCATTAGTTGCTGTCCATATACATAGGCCCCTTGTCCGCCCCTCGTATGGAATATTAGTGCATCTCATGTAGTGGGGGCTCCACCTCACACAGCTCTTCTGGGACAGAGGGAGGCTGGAAGGCTCTTTCTGTCTCATCAGCTTCCTCCTCATACTGGATAGTCTTCTACCTCTTTGAATTCTGCCGCAATACAAGTTGCCTCTTCTATCTTCATCGATATTTCCACGCTGGACTGCTCTTCCAACTTCATAACTGCATGCTTCCTCCTCCGCGGGCCTGCAAGGCACTCGACTTTCTACTTCATGCTCATCTCCTATACTGTCCAAACTTTCCTTTATGCAAGAGCAACCAGCATCTTCACTTCTTTTTTCATCCCTTCACACACACACACACAGGTAAATCTCTAATCCATCATAAAATAGTTGTCAGGCAGGAACGTCTGGGTTTAGTCAAGACATGTCTATTATTATTTTCTCGTATTTATACTAGTTCATTGGAAAAGATTGCTTGCGAGTTGTTACTTACGCCTGTTGCTGCTGTTGTGTGTGTGTGTGTGTGTGTGTGTGTGTGTGTGTGTGTGTGTGTGTGTGTGTGAGAGAGAGAGAGAGAGAGAGAGAGAGAGAGAGAAAGAGAGAGAGAGAGAGAGAGAGAGAGAGAGAGAGAGAGAGAGAGAGAGAGAGAGAGAGAGAGAGAGAGAGAGAGAGAGAGAGAGAGAGAGAGAGAGAGAGAGAGAGAGAGAGAGAGAGAGAGAAAGAGAGAGGATTTGTGAATTGCCATTACTGTTCTCTCTCTCTCTCTCTCTCTTCTTTCTCTCTCTCTCTCTCTCTCTCATAAGGAGTGCCACGTCATCTGTCGATTCTTTTTCATAATGATTCTTTGTTATAAGGATTTTCATGGGATTGTTTTATAAGCGATTTTCATAGGACTTTCTCAAAAAGGATGGTCATATGAATTTCTCATAAGGATATCATTGGATTTTTTGCCAAAGGATTTTGAAGGATTCTTTTCCCTAAGAATTTCATAGGATTTTTTTTAAATAAGGATTTTCATAGGTTGCTTTTTCATAAGGCTTCCGTGGGGTATTTTTTCATGAGTATTTTCACAGAATATTTTCTGAAGGATTTCACAGGATCTGTTTTGATAAATATTTCAGCGGATTTTTCTTCTATGGAAAGATTTTGATAGGATTCTTTTTTTGTAAGAATTTCATGATTTTTCTATAAAGATTTTCAGGATTCTTTTTGGTAAGGATTTCATGGATTTTTTCATAAAGATTTTCAGGGATTCTTCTTTTTTTATAAGGATTCTTATGATTTTTTTCACAAAAGATCATAGATTCTTTTTTATAAGGATTTCATGCGATTTTTTTCACATAAGGATTTTCAGCAGGATTCTTTTTTATAAGGATTTCATGGGATTTTTTCATATGATTTTCAGGATTTGTCGAATATTGTTGGTTCTTGGTGACGTAAAGACACTGATCAAGGGGAGAAGATAATGGAAAAATACGTGAAATACAGCGAATACGAGAACCACTGAGAGGCGGAAGTCACACGCACAAAATACTCAGACACTCCCTTGAGAGAGAGAGAGAGAGAGAGAGAGAGAGAGAGAGAGAGAGGAGAGAGAGAGAGAGAGAGAGGGAGAGAGAGAGAGAGAGAGAGAGAGAGAGAGAGAGAGAGAGAGAGAGAGAGAGAGAGAGAGGGAGAGAGAGAGAGAGAGAGAGGGAGAGAGAGAGAGAGAGAGAGAGAGAGAGAGAGAGAGAGAGAGAGAGAGAGAGAGAGAGGGAGAGAGAGAGAGAGAGAGAGAGAGAGAGAGAGAGAGAGAGAGAGAGAGAGAGAGAGAGAGAGAGAGAGAGAGAGAGAGAGAGAGAGAGAGAGAGAGAGAGAGAGAGAGAGAGAGAGAGAGAGAGAGAGAGAGAGAGAGAGAGAGAGAGAGAGAGAGAGAGAGAGAGAGAGAGAGAGAGAGAGAGAGAGAGAGAGAGAGAGAGAGAGAGAGAGAGAGAGAGAGAGAGAGAGAGAGAGAGAGAGGAGAGAGAGAGAGAGAGAGAGAGAGAGAGAGAGAGAGAGAGAGAGAGAGAGAGAGAGAGAGAGAGAGAGAGAGAGAGAGAGAGAGAGAGAGAGAGAGAGAGAGAGAGAGAGAGAGAGAGAGAGAGAGAGAGAGAGAGAGAGAGAGAGAGAGAGAGAGAGAGAGAGAGAGAGAGAGAGAGAGAGAGAGAGAGAGAGAGAGAGAGAGAGAGAGAGAGAGAGAGAGAGAGAGAGAGAGAGAGAGAGAGAGAGAGAGAGAGAGAGAGAGAGAGAGAGAGAGAGAGAGAGAGAGAGAGAGAGAGAGAGAGAGAGAGAGAGAGAGAGAGAGAGAGAGAGAGAGAGAGAGAGAGAGAGAGAGAGAGAGAGAGAGAGAGAGAGAGAGAGAGAGAGAGAGAGAGAGAGAGAGAGAGAGAGAGAGAGAGAGAGAGAGAGAGAGAGAGAGAGAGAGAGAGAGAGAGAGAGAGAGAGAGAGAGAGAGAGAGAGAGAGAGAGAGAGAGAGAGAGAGAGAGAGAGAGAGAGAGAGAGAGAGAGAGAGAGAGAGAGAGAGAGAGAGAGAGAGAGAGAGAGAGAGAGAGAGAGAGAGAGAGAGAGAGAGAGAGAGAGAGAGAGAGAGAGAGAGAGAGAGAGAGAGAGAGAGAGAGAGAGAGCATTTTCCATGTCACTCTTCACTTCAGCATGTCAAACTAGACTCTCTAGCCAAAGCTGTCTGTATGTTAACCAATGTGTGGCTGAGGAGAAAGTGGAGGAGAAAGCTGTAGACGAGGAGATAATTCAAAAGGAGGAGGAGGAGGAGGAATAGGAAGAAGAGGGAGAACGAGACGAGTAAGAGGAAGGTAAAGAAAAGGAGGTTGTTATGAAGAACTTAAAGGAAGAGGAGGAGGAGGAGGAGGAGGCCAATATTCACGACAAAAAAAAAGACAAACTGTGACAACTCTGATACGTTTAAGAGCTCTCCCTCCCTCCCTCCCTTGGCCATTTCCTTAAGACGAAAATATTGCTGTAGGGAAGAATTCGAGACCAGGCACAGTGACTTAGATATTACGAGATTACTTAGAAGGATGTCAAGTATCAGACTCCCATTACGACTGTCTCCCAAGGCCCGAGAACAGATTAACAGGGTTGCACGAGTGGTCTTCCCTGTGAAGGTGCAGAAGTCAGGTAAAACTATCACCAGGATCACCAAACAGTCCTTTAAACCCCGACTACTTCCACGAGAGGCCAGGATACATTTAGGGATACGGGCCGAAGTCTAGCAGAGTCACTTTACATCTTCTATTTCTATTTCCGTACACCCGCCACACCCCTTTTGTCTAGTGAGGACACGGATGCGGGCGTCGGTACATCTCTAAAGTCTGTATTGCCCGACTCACCAACTATTTCCAGTGGCCAGAAAGAGATCAGTGGAGTTCTAATGAGTGCTTTTCCAGGTTCATGGCATAGAAGAAGGCTCAAACTACTGGAAGGGCCATAAAACTACCCCTGGAAATGCCCCAAACTCCTACGAAAGGCCAACATGTCTTAGATTATGCTCCAAAGTTTTACTCAGCGATGTCCGGAGAGTTTGTAGAGTGGGGGGGCATGACGCGTGAACACCGGGGTAAAAATAGTCGTAGGAAGTCACAGGAAGCGACTGTGGATATTAGGTGACAATAAGGGTGAGAGTCGTCTGTTCTGTGTGTGTGTGCGTGTGTGTGTTTGTGTGTGTGTACAGGAAAAGGAGACGGATTAGAAAAGAAAGAGAAAGAAGGAGAAAAAATGGAAGAAAAGTACCAGTAAATTATGCTACCAAGAAGTTCGCTGAACCAAAAAAACTATTCTATTATAGAAAAACAAAACAAAAAGAAACAGAAAACAGAAGAAAAAAACGATAAATGGCAAGAGTCGTCTGGTGTGTGTGTGTGTGTGTGTGTGTGTGTGTGTGTGTGTGTGTGTGTGTACAGGAAAAGGAGACAGATTAGAGAACAAAGAGAAAGGAGGAAAAATAATAAAAGAAAAGTTAAAGTACGTTCCAGTAAATGAAGTTTCCAAGAAGTGCGCTAAACAAAAAAAAATCTCATTATAGAAAAAAAAAGTCAGCTTGAGGGAGATTGTGCTGGCTTAAAAATGAACGTGACTTGCTCTTCTTATCTTTCTCGGGCTCGGTTCTCGTCAACTTTGGGTGACATGAACGTAAAGGATCAAATATTGGATCAAATGAACGTAGAGGGTTAAGTGAACGTGTTGCAACTCTCCTTCTTGAGCTCGATTGTAAGAAATATTTGATTATATGAACGTAGACGATCACATGCTGCATCAAACGAACTTTAGGGCCAAAAGAACATGGTCTTGTGTTCGATTCTAGGGAACATTGGCTTATATGAGCTTAAGAGATAGTAGGGGCTCCAGGATATCGCGGAAAAAAAGATTAAACTGGATTGATTAAAGGCTCTGTGTGTGTGTGTATGTGTGTGTGTGTGTGTGTGTGTGTGTGTGTGTGTGTGTGTTTTCAGGGAATGGAGACGGATTAGAGCACAAAAAGAAAAAAAAAGAAAACATAGAAGGAAGAAACAAATGACCATTGTATTATTTAGAAAAGAGTGCAAAAAAAAAAAATCACCAATCAAAGTGAGCTTCATTTAGATTTTAGACTCCCCCCTTGGGATTATTAATTACTCAATATACCACGGAGAGAAGATTACATAGGACTGAGTGAAGGCGGTTGTCGTAATCTCCTTCCCGTGCAGATATGATGAAGCGAATAGTGCTTTCTCTTTCTTCGCGCTGAGTCACAGAATGGCAGGAAGAAAAGAAAGAAAATACTTGAAAATTGCTTGAAACAGTGACTACAACCTTCTTTGTCGGTGTTCCTTCGCCAGTCACTCCTTCACCTGTGGACCCTTTTTTTTACAGCAAAGGAGACAGTTCAAGGGCATAAAAAAGGAAACAATAATGAAGAAAAAAAAGCCCGCTATTCACTGTTCCTAAAAAGAGTTGAGGAACGAAGCAGGTTAATCAGGGAATATCGCGGGCCACTCACGACCAGCCCAGGGGCCAAATTTGTGACGTGGGCCGTGAGTTTGACACCCTGGCACCCTTAGCTAGTGCAGAGACATTATAGCACTTAAGTATTCAGGTTTAAGGACTGTGTACAGTAGTATGAATATCGTCACCCTCATAAAATAATCGCCTGAGTCATTTTTCATAGATTTCCAGTCTGTCTTTTATCAATTTTTTTATTTTAGCGCGGAGTTTTTCTGTATGTTTACTTCTTTTTTTATTTTTAGCGCTTCTTTTTTCTGTCTGTTTTCTCCCTTTTTTATTTTTAGCGCGGATTTTTTCTGTCTGTTTTCTTCTTTTTTCTTTTTAGCGCGGAGTTTTTCTGTATTTTTTCTTTCTTTTGCGGAGTTTTTCTTTTTTGCGCGGAGTCTTTTCTGTCTGTTTTCTTTTTTCTTTTTTAGCGTGGAGTTTTTCTGTCTGTTTTCTTTTTTCTTTTTTAGCGCGGAGTTTTCTGTCTGTTTTTTTTTTTTTGCGCGGAGTTTTTCTGTCTGTTTTCTTATTTTTTCTTTTTAGCGCGGAGTTTTTCTGTCTTTGTTTTTTTTTTTTTTTTGCGCGGAGTTTTTCTGTCTGTTTTCTTTTAGCGCGGTGTTTTTCTGTCTTTCTATTTTTTTTTTGCGCGGAGTTTTTGTCTGTTTTCTTTTTTTTCTTTTTTAGCGCGGTGTTTTTCTGTCTTTTTCTCTTTTTTTTTAGCGCGGTGTTTTTCTGTCTTTTTCTCTTTTTTTTTAGCGCGGTGTTTTTCTGTCTTTTTCTCTTTTTTTTTAGCGCGGTGTTTTTCTGTCTTACTATTTTTTTTTTTTTGCGCGGAGTTTTTCTGTCTGTTTTCTTCTTTTTTCTTTTTAGCGCGGTGTTTTTCTGTCTGTTTTCTTCTTTTTTCTTTTTAGCGCGGTGTTTTCTGTCTTTTCTTTTTTCTTTTATAGCGCGGTGTTTTTCTCTCTTCTTTTTATTTCTTTTTTAGCTCGTTGTTTTTCTGTCTTTTTTCTTCTTTTCTTCTTTTTAGCGCGGAGTTTTTATGTTTGTTTTCTTTTTTCTTTTTAGCGCGGTGTTTTTCTGTCTGTTTTCTTCTTTTTCTTTTTAGCGCGGTGTTTTTCTGTCTTTCTTTTTTTCTTTTTAGCGCGGTGTTTTTCTGTCTGTTTTCTTCTTTTTTCTTTTTAGCGCGGAGTTTTTCTGTCTGTTTTTTTCTTTTTTCTTTTTAGCGCGGAGTTTTTCTGTCTGTTTTCTTCTTTTTTCTTTTTAGCGCGGTGTTTTTCTGTCTGTTTTCTTCTTTTTTCTTTTTAGCGCGGAGTTTTTCTGTCTGTTTTCTTCTTTTTTCTTTTTAGCGCGGTGTTTTTCTGTCTGTTTTCTTCTTTTCTTCTTTTTAGCGCGGAGTCTTTCTGTCTGTTTTCTTCTTTTTTTTCTTTTTAGCGCGAAGTCTTTCTGTCTGTTTTCTTCTTTTTTTCTTTTTAGCGCGGAGTCTTTCTGTCTGTTTTCTTCTTTTTCTTTAGCGGAGTTTTTCTGTCTGTTTTCTTTTTTTCTTTTTTAGCGCGAGTTTTCTTTTCTATTTTTTTAAGCGTTGTGTTTTCTTTTTCTTTTTTTTAGCGCGGTGTTTTTGTCTTTTCTTTTTTTCCTTTTTTCAGTGCGGCGTTTTTTCATCTTTCATTTTTCTTTTTTTTTCTTCTTAGCGCGGTGTTTTTGTCTTTTCTTTTTTTTTCTTTTTTAGCGCGGTGTTTTTGTCTTTTCTTTTTTTTTCTTTTTTACCGCGGTGTTTTTCTGTCTTTTCTTTTTTTTTCCTTTTTATGCGCGGTGTTTTTCTGTCTTTTCTTTTTTTTTCTTTTTTTTTTATTTTTTTTTTTTTTTTTTTTTTTTGGGGGTTTTTTTTTTTTTTTTTTTTTTTTTCTTTTTTAGCGCGGTGTTTTTGTCTTTTCTTTTTTTTTTCTTTTTTAGCGCGGTGTTTTTGTCTTTTCTTTTTTTTTTCTTTTTTAGCGCGGTGTTTTTGTCTTTTAGTTTTTTTATTTTTTATCGCGGTGTTTTTGTGTTTTTTATTTTTTTTTTAGCGGTGTTTTGTCTTTTCTTTTTTTTTTTTAGCGCGGTGTTTTTCTGTCTTTTCTTTTTTTTTCTTTTTAGCGGTGGTTTTCTGTCTTTTCTGTTTTTTTTTTTTCTTTTTTAGCGCGGTGTTTTTCTTTTTTTTTATTTTTTAGCGGGGGTTTTTTTTGTCTTTCTTTTTTTTTTTTTTAGCGCGGTGTTGTCTGTTTTCTTTTTTATTTTTTAGCTCGGTTTTTTTCTGTCTTTTTTTCTTTTTTTTCTTTTTTAGCGGGTTGTTTTTCTGTATTTTCTTTTTTTCTTTTTAGCGCGGTGTTTTTCTGTCTTTTTTATTTTTTTTATTTTTAGAGCGGAGTTTTTCTGTCTTTTCTTTTTTTCTTTTTGGTGTTTGTCTGTTTTCTTTTTTTCTTTTTGCAGTGTTTTTCTGTCTTTCTTTTTTTTTTTTCTTTTAGCGGAGTTTTTGTCTGTTTTCTTCTTTTTTTCTTTTTAGCGCGGTGTTTTTCTGTCTTTTCTTTTTTTTTCTTTTTTAGCGCGGTGTTTTTCTGTCTTTTCTTTTTTTCCTTTTTTCAGTGCGGCGTTTTTTCATCTTTCATTTTTCTTTTCTTTTTCTTCTGCCTTCGTCATTCAGGGTTTGAGATTTGGCCTTTTCATTTCTGCGTAAATCTTAAGCCAAATGAAATAATGAGTTCTTTTATGATTTCGAACAGTAGAAACAATGACTTGGTTTGTTTACGAAGGTGACGATATTATTCTGAGCTGCATGTCTCCTAATTCCAGTATAATAAATTTGAAAATAATTAGAATCTCTATGGACCCCTCCTTGGGAACCACGGGCTTAGGAGGACTGAGGAAAGGTCTCTCTCTCTCTCTCTCTCTCTCTCTCTCTGGCACACCAAAAAATTGTATAAATGGAATAACGTACAAAAAACGCGTAAAAACAAATACACAAAACACAAAAAAAAATAAAAAAAAAAATAACGCTCACGCTCAAAAAGAAAAGAAAAGAAAAGAAAGAAGAAAGAAACGCCAAGAAGAGAGAGCAGAAACAGAAAAAGAAAAAAACACTGCACTAAAAAAGACAAAAACAACAGAAAAAAGAAACAAGAAAAAGAAAACACCAAGAAGAAATAGAGAAAAAAACAGAAAACAAACAAATATACCGCACTAAAAAAAAGAAAGGAAAATAGAAAAAAGAAAGACGAAAAAAATGGCCGAGATGAAATACAGAAAAAAAACAGAAAACAAATAGAAAACACCGCGCTAAAAAAGAAAAAAGAAAAAAAGACATGAAATAGAAAAGAAAAAACAGAAAACAAACAGAAAAACACCGCTCAAAAAAAAATGGCCGAGAAGAAATAGAGAAAAAACAAAACAAACAGGAAAACACCGCGCTAAAAAGAAAAAAAAACAGAAGCAAAAAGAAAAAAAAAGAAAAAAAAATGCCAAGAATAGAGAAAAAAGCAGAAAACAAACAGAAAAACACGGCTCAAAAAAAATGGCCTAGAAGAAAGAGAAAAAAACAAAACAAACACCGCGCTAAAAAGAAAGAAACAGAAGCAAAAACAAAATACCCCGCTATAAAAAAATGCCAAGAATAGAGAAAAAAACAGAAAACAAACAGAAAAACAGCGCACTAAAAAAAACAGAAAAAAGAAAGAGAGAAACAACTGACGAGAAGAAATAGAGAAAAAAAACAGAAAACAGAGAAAAACACCGTGCTAAAAAAAACAGCGCTAGAAAGAAAAAAATGGAAAACAGAGAAAAACACCGTGCTAAAAAAAACAGCGCTAAAAAGAAAAAAACGGAAAACAGAGAAAAACACCGCGCTAAAAAAAACAGCGCTAAAAAGAAAAAAACGGAAAACAAACAGAAAAAAAGCGCTAAAAAAAGTGATAGAAGAAAAAAACACCGAGAATAGAGAAAAAAACGGAAAACAAACAGAAAAACACCGCGCTAAAAAAAGTGATAGAAGAAAAAAACACCGAGAATAGAGAAAAACAAACAGAAAAAAAAGAAAAAACGGAAAACAAACAGAAAAACTGCGCTAAAAAAGTGATAGAAGAAAAACTGAGAATAGAGAAAAAAACGGAAAACAAACAGAAAAAAAGCGCTAAAAAAAGTGATAGAAGAAAAAAACACCGAGAATAACGAAAAAAAAACGGAAAACAAACAGAAAAACACCGCGCTAAAAAAGTGATAGAAGAAAAAACACCGAGAATAGAGAAAAAAACGGAAAACAAACAGAAAAACACCGCGCTAAAAAAAGTGATAGAAGAAAAAACACCGAGAATAGAGAAAAAAACGGAAAACAAACAGAAAAACACCGCACTAAAAAAGAAAAAACAAAATTGAAAGAAGAAAAAACGCTGAGATCAGAAAACAAACAAAAAACACCGCGCTTAAAAAAAAAATGAAAGAAGAAAAAAACACCGAGAAGAAATAAAGAAAAAAACAGAAAACAGAAACAGAAAACACCGCACTGAAAAAGAAAAACAAACAGACACAAAAAACACTGCAATAAAATAGAAAAGAATAGAAAAACAGAAAAAAACGCTATGAAAAAGAGAAAAAAACAGATGAACAAAAAACACCGCAGAAAAATAGAAAAAAATGAAAAACAGAAAAAAACGCAAAAAAGGGAAAAAACAACAACAACAAAAAAAAAAAACTGCAGAAAAATAGAAAAAAAACAGCTGTTTGTTTTTTTCTGTTTTTTGTTTTTTCTCTTTCATCGCGGTGTTTTTGGTTCATCTTTTATCTGTTTTTTGATTAGCAAAAACACCACGATAAAACAACGGATAATTAAATAGAAAATACAAAAATTACTAAAAACATTTACAGTTCAGTAGAAAAACAGATGAAGGAAGGAGCAGGAGGAAGAGGAGGAGGAGGAGGAGGAGGAGGAGGAAGGACGGGGAGCTCTGACCCTGTGATAAAGGTTCAGATTCATTATAAGAAGATGCAGGATTCCCGACCTTATGACAGCTTGACCTTATTCTCTCCTCCTCCTCCTCTGTCTGCTGGCCTGTTAGTAATATCTCTCTCTCTCTCTCTCTCTCTCTCTCTCTCTCTCTCTCTCTCTCTCTCTCTCTCTCTCTCTCTCTCTCTCTCTCTCTCTCTCTCTCTCTCTCGTCTTTCACTACTCTATTGCACTTCCTTTATTTTCTTCTCTCTCTCCCTTCTCCATCTTTTGTTCCGTTTCTTCTTTCATTTCTCTCTTTCTTCCTTTCCTTTTTTTTTTCTCCCCTCCTTTACGTCTGTCTGTCTGTCTGTCTGTGTGTCTTTCTGTGTGTCTTTCTGTCTGTCAGTGTGTCTGTCTATCTTTGTCTGTCTGTCTGTCTGTCTTTCTGTGTCTGTCTGTCTGTCTGTGTGTCTTTCTGTGTGTCTTTCTGTCTGTCAGTATGTCTGTCTGTCTGTCTTTCTCTGTCTGTCTGTCTGTGTCTGTCTTTCTGTGTCTGCCTGTCTGTCTGTCTGTCTGTCTGTCTGTCAGTATGTCTGTCTGTCTGTCTTTCTCTGTCTGTCTGTCTGTGTCTGTCTTTCTGTGTCTGCCTGTCTGTCTGTCTGTCTGTCTGTCTGTCTGTCTGTTTGTCTGTCTGTGTCTGTCTTTCTGTGTCTGTCTGTCTTTCTTTCTTTCTGTCTGTCTGTCTGTCTGTTTATCTGTCTGTTTATTTCTGTCTGTCTGTCTGTCTATATATGTCTGTCTGTCTATTTCTGTATGTCTGTCTATTTATGTCTGTCTGTCTGTCTGTCTATCTGTCTGTCTGTCTGCCTGTCTTTCTGTCTGTCTGTCTGTCTGTCTGTTTGTCTGTCTGTGTCTGTCTTTCTGTGTCTGTCTGTCTTTCTTTCT
>NW_026110344.1:72500-132812 GCF_024679095.1 Eriocheir sinensis | reverse complement strand
TGCCACACGAAAGACTCCTCAAGAAACTTAAGTCTACGGGATTAGGCGACAATCTGACAGCGTGGATCAAAGACTGGCTCTCTGGAAGAAAACAACGAGTTGTTCTCAACGGACAGGCCTCCGAGTGGCTCCCGGTCACAAGTGGAGTGCCACAGGGGTCAGTGCTGGGACCCATACTCTTCATCATATATATCAACGACCTAGAACTAGGATTAAAATCCAATCTTTCAAAATTTGCCGACGACACAAAGGTGGGTGGGAAGGCCCTCACGACGGCAGACTGCGAAATTATCCAGAGAGACCTGGACCAGATCACTCGTTGGTCAGAAAAATGGCAGATGTCCTTCAACACTACCAAATGTAAAGTAATGCATATCGGATCCAGAAACAGCAATCACACATACCACATGGGTGGCGAACCACTACATGTTGTGCAAGAGGAAAGAGACCTCGGGGTCACCATCAGCAGTGACTTGAAACAAACAAAACACTGCAAGTCCGCCTGTAAGAAAGCCAATACAATGCTTGGGTTCATAGCGAGGAACTTCGAATACAAGACGCCGGGAGTTATGTTATCCTTGTATAACTCGCTGGTAAGGCCCCACTTGGAATACGCCGTGCAATTCTGGTCTCCAAATTATACTAGGAAAGACATTGAATTACTTGAGAGAGTACAGCGCCGCGCCACGAAGATGATACCATCACTGAGGACGAAGCTCTATGAAGAGCGACTCGAGCCACTCAACCTCTTCACGTTGGAAAAGAGATGACTGCGGGGAGACATGATACAAGTCTTTAAGTACCTGAACAAGCTCAGCAACGTTGATCACTCCAAGCTCTTCACGCTACAAACTAACCTGAGAACAAGAAACAACGGAAAAACAATTCAAGCAAAGCGATGCAATACCGACATCGGCAAGAGTTATTTATCGAATAGAGTGGTTCGCCACTGGAACAGCCTCTCTGCAGAAGTAGTTAGCGCAGATAGCATCAACTCACTCAAGAATCGCATTGATCGCCACTTTGCTTCATCGGGAGTGAACTGAACGTATGCAAGAGTAGGTACACAAGTGCCTTAGAGTAGGTACACAAGTGCTTTAATCCTTCCCTGTAAGCCACTCCTATGGCAAAAGGATTGATGAAATCACTGAAAGCAGGCAGCCTAGTAAAGAGCCAACAGGCTTTCTGCTGCCTGCTAGTCCATGTTTCCATGTATCCCCGGTGGCACCTGGCAGACCTGTGTGTCGCTGCGCCGCGGTTGATCTTAATTATCGAAACCATGCAGGCACGCATGACACACACACACACACACACACACACACACACACGGCCCGGTAGCTCAGTGGATAGATAGTCGGTCTCACAACCAGAAGGACCGGGGTTCGATTCCACAGCCGGGTGGAGATAAATTGGGTTTATCTTCTTTCACGTGTAGCCCCTGTTCACCTAGCTGTGAGTAGGTACGCGACGTCAGGCAAGGAGTTGTGACCTCGTTGTCGCGGTGTGTTGTGTGTGAGTGGTCTCAGCCCTACCCAAAGATCGGTATTACGAGCTCTGTGCTCCTCCGTAGGGAAACGGCTGGCTGTCTCGAGAGACCCGCAGCAGACCAAGAGGTGAATTATACACACACACACACACACACACACACACACACACACCTCCACCACATTCCAAAGTCTGTCCTTCAATACTGTCATTTTCTATGGGAATTCTGCGTGCTAGAAGGGCGTGTGTGGAGCATCTCAAGGTCGCGGGGCGGGGAGGGATGCATGTGTGCCTCTGAGCGGGCGCGGTGTGTGTGTATTTGTGTCCAGCCAGCCCGTCACTGAGGAATGCGAGGAATGCGGCGCGGGTGGACTTTAAACCGGGGTAAGCGAGGGTCCGTGGGAACGCTTTTGAATGACGCGGCGCCGGCTATTTATAGATTTGAGGCCATTACTCGCGTGCTCTCAGGAGGGCTGCTGCCCCTGATGGTCCATGAGCCTGTTTGAAAAGCCTCTCGTTGACGTTGCTGGGATTGTCGTGGACTGTTTCGTTATTTCGGCGTTCCTTCTCCTCCTCCTTTTCCTTCTCATTTTCTATTTATCATTCATCACTGTCTTCCTTATTCTGTCCTCCTCCTCCTCCTCCTCCTTCTCCTCCTCCTCCTCCTTTTCCTTCCCTTCCTCCGTCCACCTTCTCATCTATCTTTCTACTTCTTTTTCATATTGTCCATTTGAGGTTGTACCTCTTGGCTTCTAGGTGGAGTTTCTGAGGGTTTTTCTTATACTCAAGGAATATCTCAGCTTGTTGGTCTCTCAGGAAGGGCGTCTGATACTCTAGAGTTGGTGGAGAACACCTGGTGACTGGTGCCACTGGCCAGGCCTCACAAGGGTCACAGAGTTGTGTTAAACGTTTCGGAAAGTGGGAACGAATTACTGGTTCATCTCCTTCGAGGACAATAGCTGAAAAGCGCCGGGTTGGGAAAGTCTCTCTCGTGACCGAGGCTCAGGACAAGCGATTGGTCTTTGAGGCGTTTTCAAGACCCTTTGGGAGCGAACTCCCAGTGTTGGAGGCATCTAACACAGCAGTATCCAATTTCCATACACAATTTTTATCCAAATCAATTTATGGTCACACTTTAAGTTATTTCGAAAGCGCTTTTTAATATTTGCCCAAATTGGTAACTCACTTAAATTTCTAACAATGCCTCCGAGCCTCCGTAGGTGTGACGTATGTCCCGGACGCACACGGCAGAGGTCGGCTCGCCCAAGGCCAAGAGAATATAAGGTCTCTTCAACCTCGTACCAGAATTCTTCTCTTCTGCGCAGTGACGTCACGGGAAGTTACTCGGTCCCGCCCACGGTCCCACCCCACCAGTCTTCGCCTGATCACAGGTGGGGATATAACTCGCTTGCTCCATTTTCTTTTATTTCCATGGGTGACTTTATCATTTAGGCTCTAATTTATTTTATTTTGATGGGTGACTTAAGCATTTAGGATTAAGGAACTGAAGCAGTCACACAATTAATGGGCTAGGAGTCGGTACTGGGTAGACGTGGTTAAGGTGTTACAGAGGGTGTCAGAGGGAGGACAGGTGATCTGTTCAATAGAGGATGATTGCGGCGAGTAAGAATATGTCAAAAAATACTTTGATAAGAAAGTTAATCACACACACACACACACACACACACACACACACACACACACACACATATATATATATATATATATATATATATATATATAGAGAGAGAGAGAGAGAGAGAGAGAGAGAGAGAGAGAGAGAGAGAGAGAGAGAGAGAGAGAGAGAGATATATAGATATAGATATAGATATATATTATATATGACACACACACACACACACACACACATACACAGTGTATACGATATATATGATAATGATAATGATGCCTTTATTTCGTTTATAGGAACATTCGTGGAGATAGGGAATATAGATTGAAAAGCAAATAGCACGTACATAAAAAATAATTATAATAGCAACAACAATGATAAATTGTAATAATAGTAATAATAACAGTAATAATTATAATATTACTAGTAATTATAGTAATTGTACCACTAATAATGATAATAATAGTAATGTTAATAATAAAAATAATAATAATAATAATAATAGTAAGAGAGAGAGAGAGAGAGAGAGAGAGAGAGAGAGAGAGAGAATAGTTTATAGCCTTTTCCATTTAGCGTAACCCGTTTCTGGGTCATGATCTGTAGAGTCCCTTGATAGATAGAGTCCCGACAGCCTAAGATTTGGACGCCATTATTGGCCCTGTCTTCGCCGCGAGACCGTGTGCTAGTGTTTGAAAAGCGCGGCGAAAACACAGGGCCAATAATGGCGTCCAAATCTTAGGTTGTCGGGACTCTATGAGGGACTCTACAGATCACGACCCAGAAACGGGTTACGCTAAATGGAAGAGGCTATTAATCTACAAAATCATCCGTTTTCTCTCGACGGCTTCCGCTGACGTCACCTGTTGACGTCACAACCCTGCGCACGGTTGGACCGTCTCTCTTCTGTTGACCGTGGGCTCGCCGGGTTCGGTCTTCTGCTGTGACCGTCCTACAATGAGGTCACGGGGCGTTCTGCTTTTGCTGCTTTCACAACCAAGATCTAAATAAAGAAAGGTCAACCCACCGTCGACTCAAAATTCGTCCCATTCCGCGCATCCTCCCGAGGCTCCTCCTGAGGTCCAGGTGACGTAGCGCAGGATATAAAAAAAGCTGACCGAGCAAGCAACCCTATCAGTCACACCGACTCTACGAGAGATTCGAGTGTACCACTTAAGTAGGACAGTAATTAGACTAAAATACCATGCGCTCAGTTTCGTCCTTGTGTCTGTTGCGCTCATAGGAAGGAGAGTACATAGAAAGCGAGGGGTGATTCCCTTATCGGCATAGGGCAGCGGTTCTCAAACTATGGGTCGCGACCCAAAGTTGGGTCGCGAGATCAATTTTGATGGGTCGCAGGGACACAGGAATCCTGTTAGTTTAGTTTTGTGAAGGAGAAAAGCAGTGCCATGGATCCCACTAGTTTAGTTTTGTGAATGGGAAGCTGTACGCCTTATTTATGTTTTTGCAAAATAAAATGTATATATCACTGTACATTTTCTTTATCTTTACTCTGGGTCGCGAAGGATTGAAATGTTCCAAATAGGGTCGCTCACGAAAATGTTTGAGAACCACTGGCCTAGTAATTACCCAGGGCTGGGCTAATGAGATGCTCAGCTGCCCTGGCAGCTGTATCCTCATGACACACACACACACACACACACACACACACACACACACACACACACACACACACACACACACACACACACACACACACACACACACAGAATAAGAAAAAGAAAGAGAAGTGAAGTAAAAGAAGAAGAGGGAGAAGAAGAAGAAGACGAAGAAGAAGATAGATTTACATAGATAGATTTACATAGAAAATCAGACCACACAGACCCCATGGTCCAGACTTGGTGGTCTGTCCTTAAACCTAAGTGATTTTACATTAATCAGAAGACTCCAAAACGTTGCATTTCTACTCTAGTTGATATTAAGTTGAAGGAAGTGACGGTCCAGCTTATTTTTGAAGGAGTCAATCGTGTTACACTGGACCACTGATGGTGGAAGCTTATTCCATTCTCGCACTACAACGTTGGTGAAGAAAAGTTTGGTGCAGTCTGAATTTACTTGTCTACATCTGAGTTTTACGCCATTGTTCCTCGTGCGCAGAGTGTCATCGATCATAAACAATGTTGATCTGTCTACATTCGTGAAACCATTAAGTATTTTAAAACATTCGATCAGTTTTCCTCGGAGGCGACGTTTCTCAAGAGAGAACATGTTAAGGGTAGAAAGCTTTTCTTCGTAGGATTTGTTGCGCAAGGAAGGGAGCATTTTCGTTGCCCGACGCTGAACACCTTCTAATTTAGCAGTATCCTTTGCATGGTGAGGGGACCAAAACTGTACCGCATATTCCAAGTGGGGTCTGACTAAACTGTTGTAGAGCGGGAGTATTACATCTTTATTCTTGAATACAAAGTTTCTTTTAATGAAGCCCAACATTCTGTTCGCTTTATTTGCTGCATCGATGCATTGCTGTGAGAATTTGAGGTTTGACGCGATTTTGACCCCCAAGTCTTTGACGCATTGAACGCTTTTGAGTTTAACGCCGCGCATTTCGTATTCGAACTTCTTATTCCTCGTTCCAACTTGAAGGACCTGGCACTTGTCTACGTTAAAGGGCATCTCCCATCTATCCGACCAAGCTGAAATTTTGTGCAAATCCTCTTGGAGGCTTTGCCTGTCTTCGTCAGTGAGAACCGAGTTACCAATATTTGTGTCGTCTGCAAATTTACTAATGCGGTTATTGAGTCCAACATCCACGTCGTTGATGTAAATAATGAAGAGCACTGGGCCAAGGACCGAGCCCTGAGGGACGCCACTAGTGACAGGCGCCCACTCTGAGTTAAATCCGTCAATCACTACTCTTTGTTGTCTGTTGCTCAACCAATTCGCGATCCATTGGTTTACTTGACCGTCAATACCTATTTGCTTTAATTTGTAAAGTAATTTATGATGCGGGACTTTATCAAACGCTTTCTGGAAATCAAGATAGACTACGTCCAGTGATTTGGTTACGTCATAAACAGTGAAGAGGTCGTTGTAAAAGGTTAATAGGTTTGATAGGCAGGATCTTTTGTTTCGGAAACCATGTTGTGAGTCCCCAATCAATGAGTGGCTTTCAAGGTAACTCACAATTTTGTCTCTAATTATGCCCTCAAGTAGCTTACCTACAACCGAAGTTAGACTAATGGGCCTGTAATTACCTGGTACTGTTTTGTATCAGTTCTTGAAAATCGTTGTCACGTTAGCCTTTTTCCAATCTGAAGGGACGATGCCTTGTCGCAAGGACATATTGAATACGTTTGTGAGGGAGGAGAGTATTTCGCTCTTTGTTTCTTTCAGCAGAGTTGGATATACTTTGTCAGGTCCAGGACTTTTATTTGTTTTAAGTGAATGGAGAGCTTTAAGGACTTCATCGGTTGTTATTTCTAAATTAGGCAATGCATGCTCGAGATTTACAATAGTACTGGTGTTGGTGGTAGCGAGAGGAAGACTGTTAGTATTAAACACCGAGGAAAAGTAATTGTTTAAGAGGTTTGCAATGTGTTGGCTGTCAGTCACTAGTGCACCGTCGCTGTTTGTTAAACTGAAGAAAGATTTCGGATTATTTTTACAGTTGGCTGCAATATTTTCTTTATATCTACGCTTTGCCTGACCTACTAGTCTTTTTACTCGTCGCCTGGCATCATTATAAAGTCTAATGTTTTCGGGAGAGAGAGAGAGAGAAATATATAGATAGATAGGCTGAGATACAGATGGATAGATAGATAGATAGATAGATAGAGACATATGGAGAGAGAGAGAGAGAGAGAGAGAGAGAGAGAGAGAGAGAGAGAGAGAGAGAGAAATATATAGATAGATAGGTTGAGATACAGATAGATAGATATATAGATAGATAGACAGATAGATAGATAGATAGAGACATATGTATATATATATATATATATATATATATATATATATATAGATATAGAGAGAGAGAGAGAGAGAGAGAGAGAGAGAGAGAGAGAGAGAAAGAGAGAGAGAGAAATATATAGATGGATAAGTTGAGACAGATAGACAGATAGAGATTCAAGTGGGCTTTTTTTTTTACTCTTTTTGTTGCCCTTGAGCCGTGTCCTCTGATGTAAAAAAAAGATATATAGATAGATAGAGAATAAAACAGAACATCGTTTTAGTAGTAATTTATTTTTTCCCGCTCCACCAACAATCTGTATTTGCCGTTCCGCTCATTCCCGGCGCTGCGTCCTGTCAGGTAATCGTGTGTTCTCTTGTTCAACTTAACATTAACACTGGCACGAATTTCATTAATGTACCAGAACGTTATTTTTATTTTTGCTACGAATGATATAATGAAAACTACGAGCTTTATAGGATAACTTGTCAGTCTGTCTGTCTGTCTTTCTCTCAGTATGTATATATATCTATCCATCTATCTATCTATCTATCTATCTATCTATCTATATATTTGTGGGTCTGTCTGTTTGTTTGTCTGTCTGCTTGTCTCTCTCTCTCTCTCTCTCTCTCTCTCTCTCTCTCTCTCTCTCTCTCTCTCTCTCTCTCTCTCTCTCTCTCTCTCTCTCTCTCTCTCTCTTAGGCACACAAAACGCTCGTCAAGGGAGGCAAAGTATGGTACTGACAGGCCGGGGAACTTATACGTGTAGAAATAGCAAGAAAAACGTCAAAATTCTTACAACGTTTTTTCTACCTCTTTTTATTTTTTCGTTTTTTATTCAATATTCTAGTAAATTTCTGCCGATGTGTGTGTGTGTGTGTGTGTGTGTGTGTGTGTGTGTGTGAGAGAGAGAGAGAGAGAGAGAGAGAGAGAGAGAGAGAACTAGGTGATTTAATGACTGAATGACTGAGTGAGTGAGTGATTGAAGGGAGATGCAGCGACTGACCGACTGATTGACTGACTGACTGACCAAGATTGCCAGACTAACTAAATGAAGGAATTATTGACTGACGGACACACACACACACACACACACACACACACACACACACACACACACTGACAGACAAGGAATGAATACAGAAAACTGGGTAATATTGAACGTTGAAAAATGGACGACCGGATAAAAATGGAGGAGGAGGAGGAAAAAAGGAAGTGACCGAAAATGAAAATCTAAAAGAGAGAGAGAGAGAGAAATAAACCTGTAACCCTAAAATTTATTGGTAAAACGCGAAAGTTGGGAGGTCGCGCGAGGGGAAGGCAGAGAAGAGATGTACTCACGCGACATCCGCCTTCCCCATCCACCTGCCATTCGCTACCTGCCTGCACACGTGGAAGCTGCAGCACTCTCACATCCTTGTTAAACTGTCACTAAGCTCATAAAACTACCCATGGAAATACCTGCATCATAACCTCTACGAAAGCCTTATCAAATGTGTGTGTGCTGGGCACCAAAATGTTGATAATGGACTAAAAACAACCCTGCTACCAGCCTGTATACGTGAAACTTGGAGTACACTCACGGTCATAGGGCAGATGCCTAGTTAAACTATCCCTAGGCTCATAAAACTACCCATGGAGATACCTGCAACATAACCTCTACGAAAGCCTTATCAAATGTGTGTGTGTTTTGGCGCCGAAATGTTGAAGATAGATGAAAATAACATAAAAACGTGTGTGTGTGTGTGTGTGTGTGTGTGTGTTGCATTATACGTATGTGCCAGACAAGTGATTGGGGGCATATCCTCTCACACTGAAGGCTTCATCGTAATGGCAGTGACTGACGGCAGTTCCGCGGAATCTGCAATTTGTGTTCGGCTTTCGGGGCACCGCGGCGTTTTACCCTCGCTGATGACACGGGGGTCGAGGAAAGCGTTTTTAGAATAATGAAAGGATAAAATGATGTATGTTAGATGTATTAAGATTGTCAGACTAAGCAAGAAAAGACAACATTTATTCTTGTCATTTGGTTAAGGAAAGTAATTTTAGGGTAATGAAAGGAGAAGATGATGTAGTATACTAGATGTGGGTTTGTCAGGTTAGGCAAGAAAAGACAGAAAATTTATATTTGTCATTTGGTTAAGGAAAGTGGTTTTAGGATAATGAAAGGAGAAGATGATGTAGTATACTAGATGTGGGTTTGTCGGGTTAGGCAAGAAAAGACAGGAAATTTATATTTGTCATTTGGTTAAGGAAAGTAATTTTAGGATAATGAAAGGAGAAGATGATGTAGTATACTAGATGTGGGTTTGTCGGGTTAGGCAAGAAAAGACAGGAAATTTATATTTGTCATTTGGTTAAGGAAAGTGGTTTTATAATAATGAAAGGAGATGATGTACGTATATTAGATGTTGGTTTGTCAGGTTAGGCAAGAAAAGACAGGAAATTTATACTTGTCATTTGGTTAAGTTATTATTAGGTAAAGGGTTGGTTGTAGTTATAGTTAGGCAGTTGTAGTTATTATACATATACTAATTTGTACGAAGAGAGAGATAATAAAAAAGGAAGAAGAGATTAGCTCCACTGTGTGTGTGTGTGTGTGTGTGTGTGTGTGTGTGTGTGTGTGTGTGTGTGTGTGTGTGTGTGTGTGTGTGTGTGTGTGTGTGTGTGTTCAGTTTAATCGCGGTAAGGTAAATCTCCACAATTGTAAACCGGGGTGTGTGTGTGTGTGTGTGTGTGTGTGTGTGTGTGTGTGTGTGTGTGTGTGTGTTTGCTTAGTTTAATCGCGGTAAGGTAAATCTCCACAAGTGTAAACCGGAGTGTGTGTGTGTGTGTGTGTGTGTGTGTGTGTGTGTGTGTGTGTGTGTGTGTGTGTGTGTGTCTCGGTACACACGTCAAAAAATCATATTCGGAATTCCTTTTACTTCCATGTCTGAGACTGTAATGGCGGCCGTTGAAGTTCCGCCGTGGAAAATGATGGACGGAAGGGAGAGACTCACACATACACATTTCACGCAGTTTTTAGAAAGAGATGTATTCAGCGCATCAATGAACTGCGGGTCCAGGCTGGAGGGTCGGGCGGGAGAGGGGCAGACACGAGAGGCGAGAAGAGGCGAAGCGCTGGTTTGACACTTGACACCCACCACTCATCCACTATTGACCGCGCTGGTTCACTCTGCCTATAGGAGAGTTGGAGCATAAGGTTGTCTGGGAATGTTGCAAAAGGCTGTCTCTAAATGGGTAAGTGTGAACCGTGAAAGAACAGCATATATACGTCCTCTCTGCCTATAGGGAGGTGAGAGGATAAGGTTGTCTGGGAATATTGCGAAAGGTTGTCACTGAATGGGTATGTGGTAAGCATATATACGTCCTCTCTGGCTAAAGGAAGGTGAGAGCATAAGGTTATCTACGCATGGGGAAGTATGGACTGTCTAAGAGCAAAATATGTCCGCTTTGTCTACGGAAGGGTGAGAGCATCAGGTTGTCTATGAATGATGTCTGTGAATGGGCGTGTGAAAGAAAGAAAAATGTTATGTAAGCAAAAAAGAATACGGAATAATTTCAAGAGATAAAAACTGAATATTGATAGTCTTACCCCTTTGAAAATAAGCATAGTGGCGTTATTACTGTACACAAACGTAAACAATCAACTGGCAGCGAGTTTGTGCCGTGTAAGAAAAGAACACTAAATGATTTCAAGAGATAAAAACCGGAATATCGATAGCCTTACCCCTTGAAAATAAACATAGTGGCGTTATTACCGTACCCAAACGTAAACAATCAACTGCCAGCGAGATTGTAGCCTCTCATAGTGCGTGGAAGCTAACAGGGAAATTGTGAAGTGCAAGAAAATAATATGGAATGCTTCGAGACATAAAAACCTAAATATTGATAGTTTTTCCATTTCAAAATAAGCACAGAGTCGTTACTACTCTACCCAAGCACGAACAACCAGCTGGCAGCGAGATTATAGCCTCTAATAGTACGCGGAGCTCGGTAACGGCGCGCCTCAGCTGGGAGTAAGGAGCGCCCAGGCCTCGGTAATGAGTGGCGGCGCGGCGCACTCCTGCCTCCTCCTCCTCCTCCGCCGCCGCTGCCGTCTTCATAATGTATTTCATAAACATTCCCCGCGCGTGTGTCGAGCATTGAATGTATGCAATGCCGCAGCATTTATGACGTGGCGACGAGACCTCAACACAGACACACACGCATGTACGCACGCACTCACTCGAGAACCCCCCCTCCCAAGAACCCAAAAAAGAAAGAAAGAAAAAAAGGGAAGGAATACAGAAACAAACAGACAAACAGAAAGGCAAGCAGACACACAAAACAGACACAGACACACAGGCAAAAAAAAAAAAAAGACACACACACACAGAAAGACAGATTGATAGATAAATGGATAGACAGACAGACAGACAGACAGACAGACACACACACACACACACACACACACACACACACACACACACACACACACACACACACACACACACACACACACACACACACACACACACACACACACACACACACCTATACCACCTCTCTCTCTCTCTCTCTCTCTCTCTCTCTCTCTCTCTCTCTCTCTCTCTCTCTCTCTCTCTCTCTCTCTCTCTCTCTCTCTCTCTCTCTCTCTCTCTCTCTCTCTCTCTCTCTCTCTCTCTCTCTCTCTCTCTCTCTCTCTCTCTCTCTCTCTCTCTCTCTCAGTGCGGGGGGATAATTAGTCCATTTACAGTTCCCTCCGCGCGGGGAAATCAAATTAACAAGAAGAATTTGCCTCACGTCTCACACGGCATCGAAATAACGCGATTTAGGTCCGAGCGCAGAAACATAATATTATCAGCCAATGGAAGACGCGAGTGTGCGGAATAATGATCGGGGGGGAGAGTGATGAAAAGCAAGCACATACACACACACGCACACGCACACATATACTAGCCCCGCCCCCACACACACACTCACTCATATATACACACACACTAACGCTCTTTATCGCTCTTTCTCTTTCTATGTGTCTCTCACTCACTCACTCACACACCCATACACACAAACGCACCCTTCTCCTCCCTCTCTCCCCCCCATTCATTCCCACAAGCTCAAGATGACATTTGAAAAGAAAGAGTCAAATCCCTTAGATCAAAATGATAATAATAAAGGGAATATAATATGAGAGTCAAGATGTGAAGTGTCTTTCCGTGCCGTTGACTAAAACATGAATAAAGAACAAATATATAACGTGCACGACACTGCTCCGGCAGGAAGGAAACAAACAAAAGAAGAGCGGCTCAGAAATCGAGTGTTAGGAAGCGAAAACTGAAAAGGGAAACTAGAATGAATAAACAGACATTCACAATATATCTCTCTCGCGCTCCAAACGAGTATGATACAAAGATGGAGATGAGATAAAGGGAGGGAGAGGAGAGAGAGCCAGGCAGTGAAGTGTATGAACTGTATGAGCATTGGTTGTATAAATGTGAGAGGATGGAGAACAGGTAAAGTAGAGGGCCATGAAAATAGAGGGAGAAAAACAGAAAAGGTAATGGACTCCATTGAAAAAAAACTGAAGTCATCCTTACATCATTCACATAGGAATTTCCGCTAACATTCTACTCTCCCCTTGGCGTGATACCTTCCTGATTATCATTATTATTACTGGTTATTTTCACGTTAGTTATCCATTCCTTTTCCTTGAGTTTTCCATTCCTTTTCCTTGAGTTTTCCATTCCTTTTCCTTGAGTTTTCCATTCCTTTTCCTTGAGTTTTCCATTCCTTTTCCTTGAGTTTTCCATTCCTTTTCCTCTCCCAGAACGTCTCCGCCATCACAAGCTTCCTTTCTGCACTCTTCCTTACTCTCCAACCTCCTTAGGTCATCTTCATGCTCCATCTCCTTCATACTTCCTCCTCCTCCTTATCCACCTCCTCTTCTCTCCTCTTCATGCACTTCCATTGACGTTTCCTCTTTCCGGATGGCCTCTTAGAAAATTTTCCGGTACGTTTGTGTGTGTGTGTGTGTGTGTGTGTGTGTGTGTGTGTGTGTGTGTGTGTGTGTGTAAAAACGACTATACCAAAAACTCTACGGAAACATAAAGTAAACTTTCACTTATTATACGGTATACTATTACGGTTCTTTTAGGCAGAAATAGTCAGACATATGGGTGGATGGAAATTAGAGCTTTACGATCTTTTTTTTTTTTTTTTTTTGCACAGAATGGTGCATAGTGATCGTCTCCAAAGACTAGCGCCGGCTTGAGGTTCAGCCTGACGCTGCTTTGTGTATCTTTCCACCACACGACTATAACCTGCATCCTCACATTTACTAATTTATGTTTGGTTCCTGAGCTTTTGCCTGCATCTTTTTTTCATGCGAGAAGGGGAGTGCTTGAGTAATACTTTTCACTCTAATCCACTATTTTCTTTTGTTGCTGAGTTGATGCAAGGCAGTCAGTCTTCTTAATTTAATTGGAGCCGTAATAACCGAGGGGGTAGACTAACATAGGGATAGGCACAATTTTACCTTGAACCTCATGTGCTTCTGCTTAAAACAGACTTTTTCTCTGCAATGACAGACTTAACTAAAGTTGAGCAGATGCTGCCCCTAACTTTTATTGTAACCAGCATGTGAATATCTGTAAGCTTTGGAAGTATGCAGACAAGTCTTACTTACCCTTTGCTTGACATACCACTGTTACCCGTTACGGGAACTATTTTTGGCGTCACAGATGTCAGTCATCCACGTTCGTTACGATCGAGTGATAGGTGGAAATTTGTCTGTTTCATCTGAAGTTTATTAATGCTGGAATTACTTTACTCACTTATGCTGGAATTATATATTTCAGTGAGATATTTTACAACAGTGATTTCACAACTTGGTGACAGGATTTTCTTTTATAGTACTGTAGACCTGGCAAACTGAGTATTAGGAGTTAGTGGTGCTGACTGTCGATGCTACTAAGGCTCTCCAGACTTGTCCTTCTTATCACATTGTCACTATTAGGAGACTCTACTGATAACATTATCTCTTTTCACACAACCTTATCTATTGTTGTAAACCCCACCCGTCTCAAAGGCGTGCCGAGAGTAACGACACTGGCAATTAGTTGTCACGCAACGGATGAGTGTTTCTCTGCGACAGTTTTGTGTCAAGGTGTGACTCGAAGGTTCAGTGTGTAGCAGATCTTCTTCAAGGATTGTTCCTTTTTCTTTTTACTATTCCAAATAGCTCCATTACCATGTATCCTAATGACAGTTTAGTCAATTTAATTTTACTAGGATGTATCATGTAAATAATTTTTCGAGCTATTATTTTGTTTTCTCGGAAGAGTGCTCAACTTCCACATCCACGACTCTAGCCCTATTTACCTCAACCTGTATGTACATTACCCATTTCTTGTTACTTCCATGATTATTATCATTGGCATTTCCCTATGTTGTATCGTTAGGAGGGCTCTGACTTCTGTGATAATCTTTAAAGCAACTGTAATAAGATCACGCTTAGCTAGTACACTTTGGGCGACTGTAACATGGATAGGTACTGAAATTTGCAAAGGTGGGGTAAGTCGCGAGGTCGCGACTTCTAGGGAATCGAGCGATGTAACATGTACATTATAATGCACATGTGATTGTATGACTGTACGTGTGGCGACACCCGGTCGGTATCGCACAACAGAATGTTTAACAACACGTCGTGCTTTTGGCCGTGGGAAGCTGTGATGAGCTGACACTAGGATCAGCAAATGATGACTTTCATCAGCCGTCATCAACCGGAAGCCCCAGCCTTCCGGACGATCTAACAAGCAAATAAAACGAGCGAGCAACGCGAAGACGACGGGAGAGGACGGGAGAAGCGGAAGAAAACGGGTGACGGGCAGGCGAGCGGTGCTCTGCCGCCCCGCGCCCTGTGGTGTGGCTGGCTCTCAAATCGTGCGACTCGCTCACGTAAACTGTAAACCTTGTATACAACTGTTAATATAGTTAAAATTACATTTTGTCTTGGTATTTCCCTGTAAGAGAGAGAACTCAAGTGAACTAAAGTGAACTTATAACAGCTACCGCTCGGCCAACACATAATACACCTCACTTAAGTAAAGGCTATAGTGTTGTATCAACCACTTCAATCAACTGGAGAACGCAGGCAACGGTACACCGGACTTGACGTGAGATAACAGTTCGCGCCTTAAACTTATTAAAATAACACTTAAACAAAAACTCTTACAAACAGCTAACAGGTTTGTGCCAGACCCTATCAAAAGCTTTTGATATGTCCAGCGCAATAGCAAAAGTTTCACCGAAACGGTTAAGAGAGGATGACCAAGAGTCAGTTAAGAAGGCTAGGAGATCACCAGTAGAACGCCTCTTGTGGAACCCATACTAGCGATCAGATAGAAGGTCAGAAGTGGAAAGGTGCTTTTGAATCTTCCGGATGAGGACTGATTCAAAAGCTTTAGATAGACATGAAAGTAAAGCTATAGGGCGGCAGTTTGAAGGATTGGAACGGTCACCCTTCTTAGGCACAGGCTGTAGGAAGGCATACTTCCAGCAGAAAGGAAAGGTAGATGTTGACAGGCAGAGGCGAAAGACTTTGACCAGGTAGGGTGTGTGTGTGTGTGTGTGTGTGTGTGTGTGTGTGTGTGTGTGTGTGTGTGTGTGTGTGTGTGTGTGTGTGTGTGTGTGTGTTTCTATCAAGCCATGTGTCTCTTTAATAATTTTTCTTTCTATGTATCTATCTATCTATATCTATCTTTATTTATTTATTTATTTATTTATTTATTTTTCTTTTGTGTGTGTGTGTGTGGAAGCGCGCGCGTGTGAAGAAGGAATTGTCGGTCTTACATCAGGGGCAGCTTATGGCATTTCAGCGAGCTTCATCCGTCACTCCGAGAAGGCATTTTTGTGATAGCAATAGCCTGGGCAGGCGAGAGGCGAGAGGCGCTGTACAAATATGGGCAGGAATAACACACACACACACACACACACACACACACACCGGCTGTCATGCATGCAAAGAGCGCGGGGCTTGCCAAGTGGTGAGGCGGATCATTGCCAATTTCCCGACACGTGCAGCCGAGGAGCGGTGATTTAAAGTGTCTCAGTGACGACCATATTCTTGAACCTTTCGCCGCCCATGCAGACACATTTGACAAGGCTTTCGTAGGGGTTTGGGGCATTTCCAGGGTAGTTTAATGACCCTGGTGGTAGTTTGACCCTTCTTCTTTACCGTGAACGTGAAAAAAACACTCATGAAAACCAGATTAATCTAATTTTCGACCTTTGGAAATAGTTAATGTGAGAGCTCGAAGGGTCTAGATTCCAGAGGTTCTCAAACTGGGTGCCGCGGACAGTGCCTAGGGGTGCCACAAGATCATCGTGAATTTTGAATCATACTTTTTTCTTCTTCTTATGTTAGTCTGCATTTACAACTCTTAAGTTAATCTAACTCGACTGATGAGTTATGTTTGGGCATGTACTGTACCGTACGTTAATTTTTGGTTTGGGTATGGATAATAATTTTAATTCATTGATTAGAGTAATTTAAACAGGTACAATTGTGTATAAGAAGTTTAGTAGGGTTTGTGGGCATTTAGCTTTATGACCCTGGTGGTAGTTTGAGAAAGTTTCTGCACCATGAACGCGTTGTTGTTGTTTCTGTCGCTGCTGTTGTTGTTTTTGATCTTCTGCTTCATCTTCTCCTTTTTTTGCTCTTTTCCTTCTCCTTTTTTCTCTTTTTCTTCTTGTTCTACTTCATCATCATCATCATCTTCCTCCTCATCTCCATCTTCTTCGTCTAATTCATCATCTTCTTCTCCTACTTCTTCTTCTTCATTTTCTTCTTACTTTCTTCTTGTTTTCTCTTCTTGTTTTTCTCTTCTTGTTCTTCTTCTCCTCCTACTTCTTCTTCTTTACCTTCCATTGTGACGCGTCTTCCCTCTATTTGCCTTTAGAAGTGACTGCTATAGGCGAAGGGAGCGTCTAAGAATACCGACATTAGACCCAGTGCACTTGCTAGCCTTCACGTGTTTTATTTTCCTTCTCTCATTAACGTTAACACTAAAAGTAACGATTTTAATTAGCCAGAACAAGATTTTTTTAATGTGGCTCGGAAATATAAATAAATATCTTGAGTTTGTTTCCTTCCCTTGTGAACGCTGCCACTAAAAGTAACTATTTTGGGAATCCAGAATAACGCATTATTGCTTCGAATCAAACCTTAAATATTTGAGTCTCTTTCTTTCCCATTACCGTTAACACCTTAAGGTACTATTTTAAGAAACAAGAACAATATACTTTACGATGCCGCTTCGAATTAAACATTAAACCCCTTGGCTGCAGATTCCTTACAAGAAGACATCACCAAGCTACAGAAATGAAACAAAAAGTGGCTTCTACAATGCAATGAAGAGAAATGTAGTCATGCACCTTGGGAGTGGATATCCAGTATACCAATCCCACATGGGAAACACTCCACTATCCATCAGTGGCAGAGAAAGACCTGGAAATATATGTGACCAGGCTACCACTGAAGGTGAAATCCGTGCAAATCGCAGCGGACGGGTTAACATCTGATTCTTAAATTTATCATTAACGTTAACGCTAAATCTAACTATTTTGAGAACGCTGCTTCGAATCACTATACATTAAACATCTGATTCTTAACTTTCTCTCATTAACATTGACGCCAAAACTAACTATTCTGAGAAGCCAGAACAACGCATTTTTGACACCGCTGGGAATTTAATCTAATATCAAACTTTCTCTCATTAACGTTGATGCTAAAACTATTTTGAAGAGCCAGAACAACACATTTTTGACGCAGACTGGAATTATACATTACATACCCGAGTCTAAACTTTCTCTTTCTCCTTCTTTCTGCATATCATAATACGAACTTCCGCTCCTCGAGTCAGGCGGAGGAGGAAACACGCATACTTCATCAAAGCAGAGGCGGGGCAAAATGAAGTTCCGGAAAAAGTCTCTTCTCGTGAATGTTAATCATATGAATGCTGGTGTCTGGGCGCCCGAAGGAACACACACGGAAAGGGGCATTTTATTACCATTATTATTATTATCGAGATCCATGAAAAGGCATCAAGGGAAAATCAAGAGCTGGTTTATACCCAACCAAGTCCCCTCGATGAGTGAACCTGGACATGAAAAGTGACAGTAAAACACAGGGAAGCACAGAAATGACGATTATATGACAAATACCCGTAACAAACTTCGACATAAACACTCCCATAGACGAGCAGACATACATATAAAAACAAAGAATGATCGTGATAGTCAAACACTAGAAAACACAGAACTGACGGTAATGTAACGAGGATTCTCAATCTTCGTCATGCAGAAAACTCATACACACGAGCTCTGCCTAATTACAGGGTGGCGGTGGTCGAGTGTTCAGCGATACGCTTAGTGAGTCCGTGGACCTAGGTTCGAAAACCACCGAAACGCGTTTATTTTTTTTAACCATCGCCGAGTGGCGGAAGATTACCCACGTGCTGCCCAGATCTTCAATTAACCCTGACTTCAGCGATTTCGTTCAAGAGGAGCACCGGGGGGCAGCATGGGCCAGGCAAGAGTCATACATTACGGCAGCCACTAAAAATTAAATTCGCCTGCACAAAAAGAAGTAACAACCCAGCATATATATGTTCCGAAATTTGTGGGAAACTATACAGGAAATCTCGTGTGTCCTGTGTTGCATCGAAAACCTCACCATTATGGATTGTATAGGACTGTAGAATTTGATTCGGGCGGTTACAAACACACTGGAAATAGCGATCATTTGGCGAGGATTTTCTACAAACTTCGTCAAGCAGAAAATGCACACTCGCACGTTGCCTTCCTGCGAGATTCAACCCCTCTAAGTGCCCGCGTGACGCTCTGCACGTTAATTAAAGCTATAAACGACGCACTCTGCCTCCTGATCCTTGTCATGGCCTTCACCCCCACGCACCCGTCGACCCTTCTTCATAAACGGCTCAAGTCCCTCAAAGACCGTGGCTCAAGGGATAATGTGGTTTAGGACACACGGGCAAACAAACACACAAAGACCAGTATTCTCAGACGCTTACGGCCCCCATAACAACTATTTCCAGGGCCTCAAAGGAGATTAGTCGGGTTCTCACGAGTGTTTCTTCACGTTCATGGTGCAGAAGCCTTGTCACACTTTCATTAGGCTCATGAAACTACCCATGGAAACACTAACACAACCCCTACCAAAGCCTTATCAAATGTGAGTGTTAATGAAAGAAATGTTTGAGACTACGACCCTAAGACACCTAAGAAGACAACTGATATATAGTGCGTGATTGTAGAGACACACAAACACACACATTGGGACACAAAAAGACGACTGCGAAATAATGGTCCATGAGATAGAGAAACACACGCACATCAAGACACAGAAGACAACTGATACATCGTGGTTAGGGAGACACACAAACACACTAAAACACACACAACAAGACAACTCAAGACATCACCCATACACGCAAAACAAGATGGGAAGAAAAGAGGGATAGAAGTATAAGAAGAGAAGTAGGAAAGAGGAAGGAAGAGAGGAAAACAGCTGAAGCGGAGAGAAGAAGCCTCCAAATATGCGAGAATCAGGGCTTAAAACACGTTCAACTGGGATATCGTGGTTCAGAGGACACAAGAAAACAACTCAGACATCACTTATAAACACACCAACAAGTCTAATTATAAGTAAGCCGAAGACAGAAAAGACATAAAAGAAGACAATTGGGACAACGTGGTTCAGAAGACAGGCACAAAACACACTAAGACACAAGAAAACAACTCAAGACATCACTTATAAACACACCGACAAGTCTAATTATATGTAAGCCGAAGACAGAAACGACATAATGGAGGACAAATGAGACACAGTGGTTAAGAAGACAGGCAAACAACATCCTAAGACACAAGAAAACAACTCAAGACATCACTTATAAACACACCAACAAGTCTAATTATAAGTAAGCCGAAGACATAAAAGAGACATAAAAGAAGACAATTGCGGCACCGTGATTAAGAGGACAGGCTCACAACACACTAAGACGCAGGAAGACAACTCAAGACATCACTCGTCCACACACAAACAAATCTAAGTAAACAAATAGTGACACACACCGATGTTAAACTCCTTATTCTACTTTTCCTCTTCCTCCCTCTCCTCCTCCTCCTACTTCTATTCTTCTCCTTCTTCTTCTTCTTCTTCTTCTTCTTTTTCTTCTTCTTCTTCGTGTTTTCTTCTTTTTCTTCATAATTTTCTTCTTCATCTTTTTTCTTGATATTTTTCTTAATCTTTTTCTTTTTCATTTTCTTATTTTTCTTCTTCTTTTCTCCTTCTTTTTCCTATTTTTTTTCTACTTGTTCTTCTTCTTCTTAAGTGGTAAGTGTTATATTCACTTTACTTAAACACATTCTCCCTTGCACACTTGCGCATCCCTTCTGCCCACACCCTACACCTCCCCTACACCTCCTCACAACACTGTGGTGCACATACAACTCCTTCCTAACTGTATTAAGCTCCTTCTTAACCTTACTACACATAATTTACATATTATTTTCCAAGAAGTTTACTAGGCGGTCCTTTTTTTCAGGCTGATTTTCTTTCATTGTTTCGGTCTGTAAATTCCCGCCGCGGCGTATACCCAGCCGCGCGGAGGGCGAAATTCCCTGGAGACCCTTTGTTTTTTCCTCCCCTACCCGGCCGCGTGAATCCCCTAGAGGGAAGTCTAACGAGAACACCTGCCCGAGTCAGTCAGGAGGGAGTTAATCGTTCCCTCCTGACCTACTGCCACTCATTCTCTCTGAAGTTAAGAGGTAACAAAACATGACAAAAGATAACATAATAAAAGATATGGCTTCATCACTACGCAAATGCCCCGGGTGCAAAGGACGCTTCGCCCCACAATATTTTGATAAGGGGGCGGAGTCATGTAGACACTGTCACATGGAAAAGAGGATCTCCGATTTAGAGAGGGGTTTATCTGAGTGCCTTAAAGCGTCCCCCTTCTATCCGCTCCCACCCCCGCTGCTTCTTCCTCTTCTTCTTCTTCTTCTTCTTCTTCTTCTTCTTCTTCTTCTTCTTCTTCTTCCTCTTTCTCTTCCTCTTCTTCTTCTCTGCCTTCCTCTTCTTCTTCTCTTACTCCGACTGCCTCCACCCCCTCTTCATCTCCCTCCTCCCTCTCCTCCACCCTCCCAGGGGTCCGGACGAGAGCCATGGCCCGCAAGGTTAAGTCTTCTTCTTCTTCTTCTTCTTCTTCTTCTTCTTCTTCTTCTTCTTCTTCTTCTTCTTCTTCTTCTTCTTCCTCTTTTTCTGCTTCCACCTCCGCTGCCCGCTCATCCATCTCCTCGTCCCCCTCGTCCTCCTCCTCCTCCTCTGCTTCTTCTTCAACGCCTTCTTCGTCTTCTTTTTCCTCTCATTCTTCCTCCTCCTCCTCCTCCTCCGCCACCAACTCCTCCTCCTCCTCTGCTTCCTCCTCCTCCTCCTCCTCCTCCTCCTCCTCCTCATCATCATCATCATCTCCTTCTTCTTCTCCTGCTTCTTCTCCTTCTTCTTCTTCCTTCTCTTCACCTCCTTCTTCCTCCTCCTCCTCCTCCTCCTCCCCCACCTCCTCCTCCTCCTCCTCCTCCTCCTCCTCCTAGCTTGCAGGCGTAGACGGAAGATCATCCTCCCAGCCGTCTCCTGTGAAGACGGATCACACTTCAACGGATCAAGGGTCAACACCAAGGTTAACATAAAACTGGTGGGTGACAGCATTGTTACAGAACAACTGACTGAGTTCTGTGGACGAAGTATCAAGAACAGAAGACGCTACTGTATTCCTGGTGCAAAACTACAAGATATAGAAGAAGCGGCAGACCTCGTCTTAGACCGCACGGAACAGGACACACTCTTTGTTTTTCACGCTGGCACGAACAACGTTCAAACAATGCCCACGGAGGAAATTATAGCTGACTATCGACGAGTAATCCGCCACTTCAAGGAAAAGTCACGCCACATCATTGTCTCCGGGATTCTTCCGAGAATCAACGCCTTCACAGGCTTCCACAGAAAGGCGTCGAACATCAACAACAGATTGAAGCACCTCTGCCAGGACGAGGAAGTTTCGTTCGCAAGTCTCTGGGATAATTTCTATGATATCCCCGACCTTTTCCGTCCTGACGTTCTTCACCTCAATGATTTACTCCAGCACGGCTTGGGTAGGCTGAACGAGAGAGTACTTTTGTACTCAAAAACTCCGAGCGCGGAGGGCACCAAAGTATCGTAAACAACCAACCAGTAGAGACCGCCCATCATACACCAACGCCCCCAACAGAAAACACACGCAGACACCAGACTACTGTGCCTCGAAGCGTTGAAGTCAAGAAGGACATTTATGTCCTATACACCAACGCGCGGAGCTTAATACCCAAACGGGATGAGTTACTTGCCTACGTTGACGTAGAAAGTCCGGACGTGATTGCCATCACCGAAACGTGGGCCACCTCTGACCACCTAATGACCGAATTCTCAATTCCGGGATACGAGAGCTTCTACAAAAACAGACTTCACAAGAAAGGAGGAGGTGTTATCTGTTACGTCAAGAACAAATACCCTGCCGTGGAAATAACCAAAGAAGACTCAGAGAAATATGTCACTGTATATGTTGAACTGGAGACTAGCAAGCACAACAAAATAACGATTGGAACCGTTTACAGACCTCCAAAGCAACAAGCAGCGGACGACGAAGCGCTGTACGAGGAAATTCACACCGTAACACAAAACAAACAGTCAGTCATTATCGGGGACTTTAACTTTTCCAACATTGACTGGACCACGATGATTGGAGATCGGGAGGGTAACAGATTGCTCGAAATGTTAGAGGACACTTTTCTTACTCAGATTGTTACCCAACCGACAAGAGAAAATAACTTATTAGACTTAGTACTCGTGAGTGATTCAGATCTCACACGTGAATGTCAAGTCGGCGAAAAACTGGATGGTTGCGACCATCACCTAATTCGCCTAAAGATTAGAACAGACCATGAACTCACCGAAAACACGTCCAAGATTCCAGACTACAAAAAAGCCAATTTTAACTTCGCTCGTGAGCTGCTAACCCAGACATCTTGGGAACCCATGAACCTCACTCCGGTGGACGGCGCGTGGAACGGCTTTAAGAATAAACTCCTGGAGGTAGAGAAAACGACTGTTCCCATGAAGGCAAGGAGAACAACTAATGCCACAAGCACACCATGGATGACTACGCAAGTTCGAAGGGCGATTAATTTGAAGAAGAGAAAATACAACTTGCTAAAGGAAAACAGCACTGACGAGGCACGCGAACAGTACCATCAAAGCCTCAGAGCTTGAAGAACACTTATTCGCCAGCGTAAACGCGACTATGAAAAACAAATTGCACGCGAAGCAAAGTCCAACCCGAAAAAATTCTTCACGTATATAAGAACCAAAAAGAAGACACAAAGCAATATCGGTCCCCTAAAAGATGAAAGTGACGTACTAACACAGGACAGTAGACAAATGGTCGAAATCCTAAACAGGAACTTCGCGTTTGTGTTCACGGTCGAGAATACCCAGTCCGTTCCCGAGAGCCCTTCCCCACCGATGGGAGTCACTCCCCTAGAAATTGGCACAATCGACGAACGGGATGTGAAAAAGTACCTAGAGTCCTAGACAAACTCGAGACAAACAAGTCTACCGAACCCGACGACTTGTCACCCAGGCTGCTCAAGGAACTCAAGCAGCAAATCCTCAAGCCACTCACCGCCATCTACAATCTGTCACTACAACAAAACAAAGTCCCAAAAGACTGGAAACAAGGGAACGTAGCACCGATCTACAAAAAGGGAGACAAAAGTGTGGCCCTAAACTACAGACCAATCAGCTTGACCTCAGTGGCGGGAAAAATCCTCGAGAAGATCATCAGAGACAAACTCGTTAGGTTCCTTGAAGACAACAACATAATTTCCTATGCTCAGCACGGTTTCAGGAACAAGCGCTCATGCCTAACCAATTTATTGGACTTCTTCCAAGGTATCTATGAAAACTGGGATAATCATATCCCCAGTGATGTTATATATCTAGACTTTCAGAAAGCCTTTGACAAAGGGCCACATGAAAGACTCCTCAAGAAACTTAAGTCGGCGGGATTAGGCGAAGATATGACAGCGTGGATCAAAGACTGGGCTCACTGAAAGAAAACAACGAGTTGTACTCAACGGACAGGCCTCCGAGTGGCTCCCGGTCACAAGTGGAGTGCCACTGGGGTCAGTGCTGGGACCCATACTTTTCATCATATATATCAACGACCTAGAACTAGGATTAAAATCCAATCTTTCAAAATTTGCCGACGGCACAAAGGTGGGTGGGAAGGCCCTCACGACGGCAGACTGCGAAATTATCCAGAGAGACCTGGACCAGATCACTCGTTGGTCAGAAAAATGGCAGATGTCCTTCAACACTACCAAATGTAAAGTAATGCATATCGGATCCAGAAACAGCAACCACATATACCACATGGGTGGCGAACCACTACATGTTGTGCAAGAGGAAGGAGACCTCGGGGTCACCATCAGCAGTGACTTGACACAAACAAAACACTGCAACTCCGCCTGTAAGAAAGCCAATTTAATGCTTGGGTTCATATCGAGGAACTTCGAATACAAGACGCCGGGAGTTATGTTATCCTTGTATAATTCGCTGGTAAGGCCCCACCTGGAATACGCCGTGCAATTCTGGTCTCCTAATTACAGGAAAGACATTGAATTACTTGAGAGAGTACAGCGCCGCGCCACGAAGATGATACCATCACTAAGGACGAAACCCTATGAAGAACGACTCGAGCGACTCAACCTCTTCACGTTGGAAAAGAGACGACTGCGGGGAGACATGATACAAGTCTTTAAGTACCTGAACAAGCTCAGCAACGTTGATCACTCCAAACTCTTCACGCTACAAACTAACCTGAGAACAAGAAACAACGGAAAAACAATTCAAGCAAAGCGATGCAATACCGACATCGGCAGGAGTTATTTCTCGAATAGAGTTGTTCGCCACTGGAACAGCCTTCCTGCAGAAGTGGTTAGCGCAGAGACCATCAACTCCTTCAAGAAACGCATTGATCGCCACTTTACTGCAACGGGAGTGAACTGAAGGTTCCCAAGAGTAGGTACACAAGTGCTTTAATCCTTCCCTGAACGCAGGCAGCCTAGGTATGAGCCAACAGGCTTTCTGCTGCCTGCTAGTCCATGTTTCCATGTTTCTTCCTCTTCCTCCTCCTCCTCCTCCTTCTCCTCCATGACCACCATCCCAACACTGCACGGGTCCTGATGCCCAAACATTTGCAAGTCGTTTCCATAATGGTCTCCTCGCCTAACTGACGACCCTCCCTGCGCCACGCCCTCCAGGACCCTCCACGACCAAAGTCACCCTTCAAACGACCAACTGAAGACCGGACGACGACAATAAAATCACAGCTGTCCATCAACCAGCGCCAATGATACAAATAGGAGCCTGTTTGGTAACGATGGCCTTCATCTAAATTGTGTGGGCAAGGCGAGGCTACGCAGAGTTTTAGATGAGGAAATATCGAAAGAGCTAAGACAGGAGCAGCAACGAGGTGAGGTAGCTTTCAGCTTAGCCGGGAGGAAACCAAACCCTGATTGTGAGGTCAGGCCGCAGGTGTACAGTACTGAGCAGGATGTCAGGTCACCAGACCCACAGGTGAGGGGTACTGAGGTAGCAGTGAGGTCAACAGCCACGCAGGTGGTTGGTGAGGTAGGGGTAATTGAGGACAGTCAGGTCTGAAGCGCTATTCCAGTGAAACGACAGTTGATAGATGGCGCACACTCGACAAATAAATTAAACATCTTTTATGTAAATGCCCGCAGCATCATTCAGAAGCGTAGCCAATTGATAATACATGCAATTACTGAATAACCCGACTTAATTTTGATCACGGAAACATGGCTGAATATGCGCGATAAATATCACTCAGGTGAAGTAGCTATTAATGGTCACAATGCGTTTGCTAAGTGTCGTTTACACAAAAAAGGAGGAGGTGTAATAATATATGCGAAAAATAATTTAGAAGTCATTCAGATAAACATAGCCGAAACAGAGGCTTAAGATTCATTGTACGTACAAGTAACGATCAATAATGAAACGTATGTTCTGGGCGTAGTTTACCGACCTCCTAAATCAAATGAAGATATTGGTGGAAATCTCTACGCAGAGATAAATAGAGTCATCAGAAATAAAAATGCAATAATATGCGGTGACTTCAATAACCCCTCCGTTAACTGGAATGCACTTTCTGGCGACAGAGAAGGCGAGAGATTAATTGACTTTGCACAAAATTAATTTCTTAATCAAACTGTTACCATGCCGACACGCGGATATAATATTCTTGATTTAATCTGCGCGACCGATAGTCATCTCATAACTGCCTGTGAGGTAAGCGAGCAATTAGCAAGCAGCGACCACATCATAATAAGATGTGCTTTGAATATTGAAACAAAAGCACGAAAAAACTCACTCTTAATACCTAATTATAGTTAAGCAAGTTTTACGGACCTAAAAAGAGAACTGGCTTCAGTAAATTAGAATCATTAGCTCAACAACGTCAGCGTTCAAGAAATGTATAATCGTTTTACTGTACAAATCACAGCGAGCGTAAATAAATTCATCCCACTCAAGCCACGAAGGACTGATAATCAAAAACCGTTGTAGATAAATAATTACCTACAAAAAATTTTCGTCGGAAAAAGAAAGTTGTATAAGAAATGTAAACTGACTCATGACTCACATGATCACACAAATTACATCAATGTCAAGAGAGGGTGCGAAAGAAAAATCAGAAAACAAACGCGAGTATGAGATGAAAATATCACTCGATGCCAAAAAAAATCCCAGGTTATTTTTTAGTTACATGATAAACAAAAAAACTGTTGAAAATAATATCGGCCCACTACTATTAAGTGGCAAAACGATTAGTGATGATAAAGGCATGGCGTCGGTCCTAAATTCAACCTCAAGTAGCGTATTTACAAAAGAGAACATGACATCGATTCCAGCACCGGAGATAATTTTTCAAGGCCCTGAAGGACATAGGCTTGCATTGACCGACATTGATATCAGCGAAGTGCGTGCGTCCCTACAGAGAATAGATCCAAATAAATCTCCGAGCCCCGATAATTTATCTCCTCGTGTGTAAAGATAATGTAGTCAACAGCTAGAATTACCAATAACATTAATATTCAACAAGTCAGTAGCACAGGCCAGTGTGCCTCTCGAGTGGAAAAAGGCCAAAATTACCCCGATCTTTAAAAAAGGAGAAAAAAATTATCGTCCTATCAGCCTTACGTCTGTCCTAGTGAAACTATTCGAAAAAATAATCAGGGATAAAATTATCACTTTCCTTGAAACAAATGAATTAATAACTGGTAGTCAGCATGGATTTCGTAGTAATCGGTCTTGCCTTACGATTCTTTTAACCTTTTTCAACGATGTTTATACCTGTTGGGATGCCCGAAGCCCATATGACGTAATTTACCTAGATTTTCAGAAAGCATTTGATAAAGTCCCTCACGTTAGGCTTATCTCAAAACTGCGTTCCCACGGTATTAACGACCATCTATTTGCGTGGATTCATGACTGGCTCACCGACAGAGAACAACGTGTAGTTCTTAATGGTGAAGCATCGGATTGGCAACCCGTCACCAGTGGCGTACCCCAAGGCTCGGTCCTGGGGCCAACACTATTCATAATTTACGTGAACGACTTAGAAACTGATATCCTATCAAAAGTAGCCAAATTCGCCGACGACACAAAATTAGGAGGTATGGTAATGAACAGTCAAAGTTGCGAGAACATTCAAATATACTTAATATGACTTGCCGACAGGAGCGAAAAATGGCAAATGAGTTTTAACGTAGATAAATGTAAAGTAATGCACATAGGTGAAAACAATCCGAACTTTAGATATCAGATTCAAGGACATGAGCTCAGCGAGGTTAAAAAAGAAAAAGATCTTGGTGTTATTATCAGTAACACTCTTAAAATAAGCGATCAATGTTCTGCAGCGAGTAAAAAAGCCAATATGATGTTGGGATTAATCTCAAGAAACTTTGATTATAAATCACCCGAACTTATGAAGAGATTATATTTAGCATTTGTAATACCACACCTAGAATACGCCGTTCAGTTCTGGTCACCGAACTATATCAAAGGTCAAGTTTTGCTAGAAAAGATACAGCGACGATCAACCAAACAAATTTCAGCGCTCAGAAACTTGCCATATGACGAACGTTTAAAGCGTTTATATATGTTTTTCCTAAAAAAAAAGCGAGGGATAAGAGGGGACTTAATTGAAGTGCTGAAAATCCTTAATGGGTTCGATAACATTAAGCCAGATAGTCTATTCCAGAGAGAAACCATCACAAGAACACGCAGCAACGGTATGAATTTAAAGGGAAATCGATGTAACACATTGGTGCGCAGATTTTTTTTTAAATAACAGAGTCGTCGATCACTGGAATAGACTCCCACCGTCAGTAGTTAGCGCACAGTGTATCAATAGCTATAAGTCTTCTTTGGATAAGTACTTCAGGGACATAAGATTATACTGACCCTTTTTCGCATATTTTCAGACAGATTGCAGCAAGACCTCAACCTATATTCATATAATTCTCCCCCACAACCTAGATTGCAAGTAGCGTAAGTTAACAATAAAATAAAGCAACAGTTAATGTTCGCATGACAGGTGGAGTGAGGTGTGGGTGCAGTAAGGTGACAGGTTGCTGGTGCGTGCAAAGTACCGCCGGTAAAACGAGGATCAAGCCTCCACCTGTGCCCCTGAAACTACACCTCACCCATCGTGAGTATTAAGGGGGGGATTCTGTGGCTGCCCTGTGTAGGCCACTCGTCCTCTTCCAGTCTCCCAGTATTTCTATGTTCTTATGTTCTTATGTAATGAAGTCATTTTCCCCCACAGCTTAGGTTACCAGTAGTGTAAGTTAAGGGTAGTAACTTCCTCCTATTTCTCTCTTTACTGTAACATTTCCATGGCCGTTTCCTCCTAAAAGGTACATGGTGTTCTCTTCTAACTATTTCCTGCCGGCGTTAATGAAAGAAATGTTTGAGACTACGACCCTAAGACACCTAAGAAGACAACTGATATATAGTGCGTGATTGTAGAGACACACAAACACACACATTGGGACACAAAAAAACGACTGCGAAACAATGGTCCATGAGATAGAGAAACACACGCACATCAAGATACAGAAGACAACTGATACATCGTGGTTAGGGAGACACACAAACACACTAAAACACACACAACAAGACAACTCAAGACATCACCCATACACGCAAAACAAGATGGGAAGAAAAGAGGGATAGAAGTATGAGAAGAGAAGTAGGAAAGAGGAAGGAAGAGAGGAAAACAGCTGAAGCGGAGAGAAGAAGCCTCCAAATATGCGAGAATCAGGGCTTAAAACACGTTCAACTGGGATATCGTGGTTCAGAGGACACAAGAAAACAACTCAGACATCACTTATAAACACACCAACAAGTCTAATTATAAGTAAGCCGAAGACAGAAAAGACAAAAGAAGACAATTGGGACAACGTGGTTCAGAAGACAGGCACAAAACACACTAAAACACAAGAAAACAACTCAAGACATCACTTATAAACACACCGACAAGCCTAATTATATGTAAGCCGAAGACAGAAACGACATAATGGAGGACAAATGAGACACAGTGGTTAAGAAGACAGGCAAACAACATCCTAAGACACAAGAAAACAACTCAAGACATCACTTATACACACACCAACAAGTCTAATTATAAGTAAGCCGAAGACATAAAAGAGACATAAAAGAAGACAATTGCGGCACCGTGGTTAAGAGGACAGGCTCACAACACACTAAGACGCAAGAAGACAACTCAAGACATCACTCGTCCACACACAAACAAATCTAAGTAAACAAATAGGTGACACACACCGATGTTAAACTCCTTAGTCTACTTTTCCTCTTCCTCCCTCTCCTCCTCCTACTCCTATTCTTCTTCTTCTTCTTCTTCTTTTTCTTCTTCTTCTTCGTCTTTTCTTCTTTTTCTTCATAATTTTCTTCTTCATCCTTTTACTTGATATTTTTCTTAATCTTTTTCTTTTTCATTTTCTTATTTTTCTTCTTCTTTTCTCCTTCTTTTTCCTATTTTTTTTCTACTTGTTCTTCTTCTTCTTAAGTGGTAAGTGTTATATTCACTTTACTTAAACACATTCTCCCTTGCACACTTGCGCATCCCTTCTGCCCACACCCTACACCTCCCCTACACCTCCTCACAACACTGTGGTGCACATACAACTCCTTCCTAACTGTATTAAGCTCCTTCTTAACCTTACTACACATAATTTACATATTATTTTCCAAGAAGTTTACTAGGCGGTCCTTTTTTTCAGGCTGATTTTCTTTCATTGTTTCGGTCTGTAAATTCCCGCCGCGGCGTATACCCAGCCGCGCGGAGGGCGAAATTCCCTGGAGACCCTTTGTTTTTTCCTCCCCTACCCGGCCGCGTGAATCCCCTAGAGGGAAGTCTAACGAGAACACCTGCCCGAGTCAGTCAGGAGGGAGTTAATCGTTCCCTCCTGACCTACTGCCACTCATTCTCTCTGAAGTTAAGAGGTAACAAAACATGACAAAAGATAACATAATAAAAGATATGGCTTCATCACTACGCAAATGCCCCGGTGCAAGGACGCTTCGCCCCACAATATTTTGATAAGGGGCGGAGTCATGTACACTGTCACATGGAAAGAGGATCTCCGATTTAGAGAGGGTTTATCTGAGTGCCTTAAAGCGTCCCCTCTACCCGCTCCCACCCCCGCTGCCTCTTCCTCTTCTTCATCTTCTTCTTCTTCTTCTTCTTCTTCTTCTTCTTCTTCTTCTTCTTCTTCTTCTTCTTCCTCTTTCTCTTCCTCTTCTTCTTCTTTCCCTTCCTCTTCTTCTTCTCGTACTCCGACTGCCTCCACCCCCTCTTCATCTCCCTCCTCCCTCTCCTCCACCCTCCCAGGGGTCCGGACGAGAGCCATGGCCCGCAAGGTTAAGTCTTCTTCTTCTTCTTCTTCTTCTTCTTCTTCTTCTTCTTCTTCTTCTTCTTCTTCTTCTTCTTCTTCCTCTTTTTCTGCTTCCACCTCCGCTGCCCGCTCATCCATCTCCTCGTCCCCCTCGTCCTCCTCCTCCTCCTCTGCTTCTTCTTCAACGCCTTCTTCGTCTTCTTTTTCCTCTCATTCTTCCTCCTCCTCCTCCTCCTCCTCCTCCAACTCCTCCTCCTCCTCTTCTTCCTCCCCCTCCTCCTCCTCCTCCTCCTCCTCCTCATCATCATCGTCATCATCTCCTTCTTCTCCTGCTTCGTCTCCTTCTTCTTCTTCCTTCTCTTCACCTCCTTCTTCCTCCTCCTCCTCCTCCTCCTCCCCCTCCTCCTCCTCCTCCTCCTCCTCCTCCTCCTCCTCCTAGCTTGCAGGCGTAGACGGAAGATCATCCTCCCAGCCGTCTCCTGTGAAGACGGATCACACTTCAACGGATCAAGGGTCAACACCAAGGTTAACATAAAACTGGTGGGTGACAGCATTGTTACAGAACAACTGACTGAGTTCTGTGGACGAAGTATCAAGAACAGAAGACGCTACTGTATTCCTGGTGCAAAACTACAAGATATAGAAGAAGCGGCAGACCTCGTCTTAGACCGCACGGAACAGGACACACTCTTTGTTTTTCACGCTGGCACGAACAACGTTCAAACAATGCCCACGGAGGAAATTATAGCTGACTATCGACGAGTAATCCGCCGCTTCAAGGAAAAGTCACGCCACATCATTGTCTCCGGATTCCGAGAATCAACGCCTTCACAGGCTTCCACAGAAAGGCGTCGAACATCAACAACAGATTGAAGCACCTCTGCCAGGACGAGGAAGTTTCGTTCGCAAGTCTCTGGGATAATTTCTATGATATCCCCGACCTTTTCCGTCCTGACGGTCTTCACCTCAAAAAACTCCGAGCGCGGGAGGGGCACCAAAGTATCGTAAACAACCAACCAGTAGAGACCGCCCATCATACACCAACGCCCCCAACAGAAAACACACGCAGACACCAGACTACTGTGCCTCGAAGCGTTGAAGTCAAGAAGGACATTTATGTCCTATACACCAACGCGCGGAGCTTAATACCCAAACGGGATGAGTTACTTGCCTACGTTGACGTAGAAAGTCCGGACGTGATTGCCATCACCGAAACGTGGGCCACCTCTGACCACCTAATGACCGAATTCTCAATTCCGGGATACGAGAGCTTCTACAAAAACAGACTTCACAAGAAAGGAGGAGGTGTTATCTGTTACGTCAAGAACAAATACCCTGCCGTGGAAATAACCAAAGAAGACTCAGAGAAATATGTCACTGTATATGTTGAACTGGAGACTAGCAAGCACAACAAAATAACGATTGGAACCGTTTACAGACCTCCAAAGCAACAAGCAGCGGACGACGAAGCGCTGTACGAGGAAATTCACACCGTAACACAAAACAAACAGTCAGTCATTATCGGGGACTTTAACTTTTCCAACATTGACTGGACCACGATGATTGGAGATCGGGAGGGTAACAGATTGCTCGAAATGTTAGAGGACACTTTTCTTACTCAGATTGTTACCCAACCGACAAGAGAAAATAACTTATTAGACTTAGTACTCGTGAGTGATTCAGATCTCACACGTGAATGTCAAGTCGGCGAAAAACTGGATGGTTGCGACCATCACCTAATTCGCCTAAAGATTAGAACAGACCATGAACTCACCGAAAACACGTCCAAGATTCCAGACTACAAAAAAGCCAATTTTAACTTCGCTCGTGAGCTGCTAACCCAGACATCTTGGGAACCCATGAACCTCACTCCGGTGGACGGCGCGTGGAACGGCTTTAAGAATAAACTCCTGGAGGTAGAGAAAACGACTGTTCCCATGAAGGCAAGGAGAACAACTAATGCCACAAGCACACCATGGATGACTACGCAAGTTCGAAGGGCGATTAATTTGAAGAAGAGAAAATACAACTTGCTAAAGGAAAACAGCACTGACGAGGCACGCGAACAGTACCATCAAAGCCTCAGAGCTTGAAGAACACTCATTCGCCAGCGTAAACGCGACTATGAAAAACAAATTGCACGCGAAGCAAAGTCCAACCCGAAAAAATTCTTCACGTATATAAGAACCAAAAAGAAGACAAAAAGCAATATCGGTCCCCTAAAAGATGAAAGTGACGTACTAACACAGGACAGTAGACAAATGGTCGAAATCCTAAACAGGAACTTCGCGTTTGTGTTCACGGTCGAGAATACCCAGTCCGTTCCCGAGAGCCCTTCCCCACCGATGGGAGTCACTCCCCTAGAAATTGGCACAATCGACGAACGGGATGTGAAAAAGTACCTAGAGTCCTAGACAAACTCGAGACAAACAAGTCTACCGAACCCGACGACTTGTCACCCAGGCTGCTCAAGGAACTCAAGCAGCAAATCCTCAAGCCACTCACCGCCATCTACAATCTGTCACTACAACAAAACAAAGTCCCAAAAGACTGGAAACAAGGGAACGTAGCACCGATCTACAAAAAGGGAGACAAAAGTGTGGCCCTAAACTACAGACCAATCAGCTTGACCTCAGTGGCGGGAAAAATCCTCGAGAAGATCATCAGAGACAAACTCGTTAGGTTCCTTGAAGACAACAACATAATTTCCTATGCTCAGCACGGTTTCAGGAACAAGCGCTCATGCCTAACCAATTTATTGGACTTCTTCCAAGGTATCTATGAAAACTGGGATAATCATATCCCCAGTGATGTTATATATCTAGACTTTCAGAAAGCCTTTGACAAAGGGCCACATGAAAGACTCCTCAAGAAACTTAAGTCGGCGGGATTAGGCGAAGATCTGACAGCGTGGATCAAAGACTGGGCTCACTGAAAGAAAACAACGAGTTGTACTCAACGGACAGGCCTCCGAGTGGCTCCCGGTCACAAGTGGAGTGCCACTGGGGTCAGTGCTGGGACCCATACTTTTCATCATATATATCAACGACCCAGAACTAGGATTAAAATCAATCTTTCAAAATTTGCCGACGGCACAAAGGTGGGTGGGAAGGCCTCACAACGGCAGACTGCGAAATTATCCAGAGACCTGGACCAGATCACTCGTTGGTCAGAAAAATGGCAGATGTCCTTCAACACTACCAAATGTAAAGTAATGCATATCGGATCCAGAAACAGCAACCACATATACCACATGGGTGGCGAACCACTACATGTTGTGCAAGAGGAAGGAGACCTCGGGGTCACCATCAGCAGTGACTTGACACAAACAAAACACTGCAACTCCGCCTGTAAGAAAGCCAATTTAATGCTTGGGTTCATATCGAGGAACTTCGAATACAAGACGCCGGGAGTTATGTTATCCTTGTATAATTCGCTGGTAAGGCCCCACCTGGAATACGCCGTGCAATTCTGGTCTCCTAATTACAGGAAAGACATTGAATTACTTGAGAGAGTACAGCGCCGCGCCACGAAGATGATACCATCACTAAGGACGAAACCCTATGAAGAACGACTCGAGCGACTCAACCTCTTCACGTTGGAAAAGAGACGACTGCGGGGAGACATGATACAAGTCTTTAAGTACCTGAACAAGCTCAGCAACGTTGATCACTCCAAACTCTTCACGCTACAAACTAACCTGAGAACAAGAAACAACGGAAAAACAATTCAAGCAAAGCGATGCAATACCGACATCGGCAGGAGTTATTTCTCGAATAGAGTTGTTCGCCACTGGAACAGCCTTCCTGCAGAAGTGGTTAGCGCAGAGACCATCAACTCCTTCAAGAAACGCATTGATCGCCACTTTACTGCAACGGGAGTGAACTGAAGGTTCCCAAGAGTAGGTACACAAGTGCTTTAATCCTTCCCTGAACGCAGGCAGCCTAGGTATGAGCCAACAGGCTTTCTGCTGCCTGCTAGTCCATGTTTCCATGTTTCTTCCTCTTCCTCCTCCTCCTCCTCCTTCTCCTCCATGACCACCATCCCAACACTGCACGGGTCCTGATGCCCAAACATTTGCAAGTCGTTTCCATAATGGTCTCCTCGCCTAAATGACCCTCCCTGCGCCACGCCCTCCAGGACCCTCCACGACCAAAGTCACCCTTCAAACGACCAACTGAAGACCGGACGACGACAATAAAATCACAGCTGTCCATCAACCAGCGCCAATGATACAAATAGGAGCCTGTTTGGTAACGATGGCCTTCATCTAAATTGTGTGGGCAAGGCGAGGCTACGCAGAGTTTTAGATGAGGAAATATCGAAAGAGCTAAGACAGGTGCAGCAACGAGGTGAGGTAGCTTCCGGCTTAGCCGGGAGGAAACCAAACCCTGATTGTGAGGTCAGGCCGCAGGTGTACAGTACTGAGCAGGATGTCAGGTCACCAGACCCACAGGTGAGGGGTACTGAGGTAGCAGTGAGGTCAACAGCCACGCAGGTGGTTGGTGAGGTAAGGGTAATTGAGGACAGTCAGGTCTGAAGCGCTATTCCAGTGAAACGACAGTTGATAGATGGCGCACACTCGACGAATAAATTAAACATCTTTTATGTAAATGCCCGCAGCATCATTCAGAAGCGTAGCCAATTGATAATACATGCAATTACTGAATAACCCGACTTAATTTTGATCACGGAAACATGGCTGAATATGCGCGATAAATATCACTCAGGTGAAGTAGCTATTAATGGTCACAATGCGTTTGCTAAGTGTCGTTTACACAAAAAAGGAGGAGGTGTAATAATATATGCGAAAAATAATTTAGAAGTCATTCAGATAAACATAGCCGAAACAGAGGCTTAAGATTAATTGTACGTACAAGTAACGATCAATAATGAAACGTATGTTCTGGGCGTAGTTTACCGACCTCCTAAATCAAATGAAGATATTGGTGGAAATCTCTACGCAGAGATAAATAGAGTCATCAGAAATAAAAATGCAATAATATGCGGTGACTTCAATAACCCCTCCGTTAACTGGAATGCACTTTCTGGCGACAGAGAAGGCGAGAGATTAATTGACTTTGCACAAAATTAATTTCTTAATCAAACTGTTACCATGCCGACACGCGGATATAATATTCTTGATTTAATCTGCGCGACCGATAGTCATCTCATAACTGCCTGTGAGGTAAGCGAGCAATTAGCAAGCAGCGACCACATCATAATAAGATGTGCTTTGAATATTGAAACAAAAGCACGAAAAAACTCACTCTTAATACCTAATTATAGTTAAGCAAATTTTACGGACCTAAAAAGAGAACTGGCTTCAGTAAACTAGAATCATTAGCTCAACAACGTCAGCGTTCAAGAAATGTATAATCGTTTTACTGTACAAATCACAGCGAGCGTAAATAAATTCATCCCACTCAAGCTACGAAGGACTGATAATCAAAAACCGTTGTAGATAAATAATTACCTACAAAAAATTATCGTCGGAAAAAGAAAGTTGTATAAGAAATGTAAACTGACTCATGACTCACATGATCACACAAATTACATCAATGGCAAGAGAGGGTGCGAAAGAAAAATCAGAAAACAAACGCGAGTATGAGATGAAAATATCACTCGATGCCAAAAAAAATCCCAGGTTATTTTTTAGTTACATGATAAACAAAAAAACTGTTGAAAATAATATCGGCTCACTACTATTAAGTGGCAAAACGATTAGTGATGATAAAGGCATGGCGTCGGTCCTAAATTCAACCTCAAGTAGCGTATTTACAAAAGAGAACATGACATCGATTCCAGCACCGGAGATAATTTTTCAAGGCCCTGAAGGACATAAGCTTGCATTGACCGACATTGATATCAGCGAAGTGCGTGCGTCCCTACAGAGAATAGATCCAAATAAATCTCCGAGCCCCGATAATTTATCTCCTCGTGTGTAAAGATAATGTAGTCAACAGCTAGAATTACCAATAACATTAATATTCAACAAGTCAGTAGCACAGGCCAGTGTGCCTCTCGAGTGGAAAAAGGCCAAAATTACCCCGATCTTTAAAAAAGGAGAAAAAAATTATCGTCCTATCAGCCTTACGTCTGTCCTAGTGAAACTATTCGAAAAAATAATCAGGGATAAAATTATCACTTTCCTTGAAACAAATGAATTAATAACTGGTAGTCAGCATGGATTTCGTAGTAATCGGTCTTGCCTTACGATTCTTTTAACCTTTTCAACGATGTTTATACCTGTTGGGATGCCCGAAGCCCATATGACGTAATTTACCCAGATTTTCAGAAAGCATTTGATAAAGTCCCTCACGTTAGGCTTATCTCAAAACTGCGTTCCCACGGTATTAACGACCATCTATTTGCGTGGATTCATGACTGGCTCACCGACAGAGAACAACGTGTAGTTCTTAATGGTGAAGCATCGGATTGGCAACCCGTCACCAGTGGCGTACCCCAAGGCTCGGTCCTGGGGCCAACACTATTCATAATTTACGTGAACGACTTAGAAACTGATATCCTATCAAAAGTAGCCAAATTCGCCGACGACACAAAATTAGGAGGTATGGTATTGAACAGTCAAAGTTGCGAGAACATTCAAATATACTTAATATGACTTGCCGACAGGAGCGAACAATGGCAAATGAGTTTTAACGTAGATAAATGTAAAGTAATGCACATAGGTGAAAAAAATCCGAACTTTAGATATCAGATTCAAGGACATGAGCTCAGCGAGGTTAAAAAAGAAAAAGATCTTGGTGTTATTATCAGTAACACTCTTAAAATAAGCGATCAATGTTCTGCAGCGAGTAAAAAAGCCAATATGATGTTGGGATTAATCTCAAGAAACTTTGATTATAAATCACCCGAACTTATGAAGAGATTATATTTAGCATTTGTAATACCACACCTAGAATACGCCGTTCAGTTCTGGTCACCGAACTATATCAAAGGTCAAGTTTTGCTAGAAAAGATACAGCGACGATCAACCAAACAAATTTCAGCGCTCAGAAACTTGCCATATGACGAACGTTTAAAGCGTTTATATATGTTTTTCCACAAAAAAAAGCGAGGATAAGAGGGGACTTAGTTGAAGTGCTGAAAATCCTTAATGGGTTCGATAACATTAAGCCAGATAGTCTATTCCAGACAGAAACCATCACAAGAACACGCAGCAACGGTATGAATTTAAAGGGAAATCGATGTAACACATTGGTGCGCAGATTTTTTTTAAAATAACAGAGTCGTCGATCACTGGAATAGACTCCCACCGTCAGTAGTTAGCGCACAGTGTATCAATAGCTATAAGTCTTCTTTGGATAAGTACTTCAGGGACATAAGATTATACTGACCCTTTTTCGCATATTTTCAGACAGATTGCAGCAAGACCTCAACCTATATTCATATAATTCTCCCCCACAACCTAGATTGCAAGTAGCGTAAGTTAACAATAAAATAAAGCAACAGTTAATGTTCGCATGACAGGTGGAGTGAGGTGTGGGTGCAGTAAGGTGACAGGTTGCTGGTGCGTGCAAAGTACCGCCTGTAAACGAGGATCAAGCCTCCACCTGTGCCCCTGAAACCACACCTCACCCATCGTGAGTATTAAGGGGGATTCTGTGGCTGCCCTGTGAGCCACTCGTCCTCTTCCAGTCTCCCAGTATTTCTATGTTCTTATGTTCTTATGTAATGAAGTCATTTTCCCCCACAGCTTAGGTTACCAGTAGTGTAAGTTAAGGGTAGTAACTTCCTCCTATTTCTCTCTTTACTGTAACATTTCCATGGCCGTTTCCTCCTAAAAGGTACATGGTGTTCTCTTCTAACTATTTCCTGCCGGCACGTTGCCGGAGGGAGAGGTGGGTGGGGATGAGCCTCTATCTTTTCTGTCCTATCCTACCACACGTAGATTTCAAGTAGTAGCGGTAGTAAACAGACACCTTCGCCATAGACCGATAGGTCTTCTGGTGTCTGTTCTTCCTATGTATTCCTATGTAATGTTGTTGATGACATATTGAGGGCCGGCAGACATATGCCCACATACAGAGATAGATAGATAGATTGAGATAGTTTATTGACCACAGTAATAGGAATAAATGTTGATACTACACACACACACACACACACACACACACACACACACACACACACTTTATAACATCCTGGTAAACTACCTTTTTTTTTTACCTCATTAAGTTAACAACCTAACCTAACCTTACCTAACCTAACAACAAAACCTAATCTTACGTTACCTAATCTAACATAACAAAGCCTAACCTTACATAATGACCTTCCGATAATGAACAAAAATTCCTACCACTGAATGCTATGAAGACAAGGTGGTGGTGGTGGTGACTCTGATGATGGTGGTAGTGATTGTGGAAGTAGTAGTAGTAGTAGTAGTAGTAGTAGTAGTAGTGGTGCTTCCTGACATCCCAGCGTTATCAGTAATATAGCGAAGAGCCCCACACAAACCAAAGCGAGATTCTATGGATGTGTATTACGTGTGTTCCATCCATCAGCCGTATTCTTTATTTTTGCTCTGAGTCGGGAAGGGAAACACGAGGGAAGGAGAAGGAAAAGGAGCGGAAACATCACAAAAGACATCCCTCATCCCAGCGTCACCACCACCTCCTCCTTGCCGTAAACAGGTGGTGTGTGTGTGTGTGTGTGTGTGTGTGTGTAGCTGTCACTTTAGTTTATGCGTCTGTCAGTCACCCAGTCGTGCTTGTCTGGTTATGATTTGTCTGTCTGTCTGTCTGTCTGTCTATTTATCCATCTACCTATCTGTGTCTGTCTTTATCTATTTCGTTCTGCTCTCTCTGCATATAAATGTCTGTCTGTCTCTAATTACCTGCCTCTCTGTCTGTCTGGTTGTTAATTTGTCTGTCTATCTGTCTGTTTAACCCCACCCCTCACACGCACGCCGTCCCCATCACCGCATCGTCCTGTCCCTCACACCGCCACCCCCGCCACCGCCTCCTGTCCCTCGAACGCCTTCCCAACCTGCGCCTTTTCCTGAACCATGAACGCCACCCCCGCCACCGTCTCATCCTGTCCCTCGAACGCCAACTCCGCCACCGCCTCCTCCTGTCTCTCACACACCACACCCGCCACCGACTCCTCCTATCCCTCACACGCCTCCCCCGCCACCGCCTCCTCCTGTCCCTCACACGCCACCCCCGCCACCGCCTCCTCCTGTCCCTCACACGCCTCCCCCGCCACCGCCTCCTCCTGTCCCTCACACGCCACCCCCGCCAACTCCTCTTCCTTCCCCTCACACGCCTCCCCCGCCGCCGCCTCCTCCTTTCCCTCGGACGCCACCCCAGCCACCGCCTCCTCCTGTCCCTCGCACGCCACCACCGCCACCTCCTCCTGTCCCTCACACGCCTCCCCAACGCCGCCTTTTCCAGTACCTCACGCCATAACCACTACCTCCTCCTCCTGTCCCTCGCACGCCATCCTGCCACGGCCTCCTCGTGTCCCTCAAGCCACCCCTGCCACCGCCTCCTCCTGTCCCTCACACGCCACCCCACCACCGCCTCCTCTTGACTCTCGCACGCCCCCCTGCCACCGCCTCCTCTTGACTCTCGCACGCCACCCCTGCCACTGCCTCCTCCTGTCCCTCACACGCCACCCCTGACACCGCCTCCTCTTGACTCTCACGCCACCCCGACACCGCCTCCTCTTGACTCTCACACCTCCCCACCACCGCCTCCTCCTGTCCCTCACACGCCTCCCCCGCCACCGCCTCCTCCTGTCCCTCAAACGCCACCCCCGCCACCGCCTCCTCCTGTCCCTCAAACGCCACCCCCGCCAGCACCTCTTCCTGTCCCTCACACGCCTCTCCCGCAACCGCCTCCTCCTGTCCCTCAAAAGCCACCCCCGCCACCACCTCCTCCTGTCCCTCACGCCTCCCCGCCACCGCCTCCTCCTGTCCCTCACACGCCTCCCCACACCGCCTCCCTCCTGTCCCTCACACGCCTCCCCTGCCACCGCCTCCTCCTGTCCCTCACACACCTCCCCCACCACCGTCTCCTCCTGTCCCTCACACGCATCCCCCCCCACCGCCTCCTCCTGTCCCTCCCCCGCCTCCCCCACCACCTCCTCCTGTCCCTCACACGCCATCACCGCCACCGCCTCCTGTCCCTCACACGACACCCCCGCCATCGCCTCCTCCTGTCCCTCACACGCCACCCCCCCCACCGCCTCCTCGTGTCCCTCACGCCACCCCTGCCACTCCTCCTGTCCCTCACGCCTCCCCCGCCACCGCCTCCTCCTGTCCCTCACACGCCTCCCCCCCGCCTCCTCCTGTCCCTCCTACGCCATAACCCACCACCTCCTCCTGTCCCTCGCACGCCTCCACCCACCACCTCCTCCTGTCCCTAGCACGCCACCCCCGCCTCCTCCCTGTCCCTCGTACGCCACACCGCCACCGCCTCCTCCTGTCCCTCACACGCCACCCCACCACCGCCTCCTCCTGTCCCTCACGACACCCCCTGCCACCGCCTCCTCCTGTCCCTCACGCCACCCCACCACGCCTCCTCCTGTCCCTCGCACGCCACCCCCCACCGCCTCCTCCTGTCCCTCACGCCACCCCACCGCCTCCTCCTGTCCCTCACGCCTCCCCACCACCTCCTCCTGTCCCTCACACCACCCCCCACCGCCTCCTCCTCCTGTCCCTCACGCCTCCCCCCACCGCCTCCTCCTGTCCCTCACATCGCCACCCCCACCTCCTCCTGTCCCTCGCACGCCACCCCATCGCCTCCTCCTGTCCCTCACGCCACCCCATCGCCACCTCCCTCCTGTCCCTCGCACGCCACCCCCCACCTCCTCCTGTCCCTGTCCATCGCCACCTCCCTGTCCCTCACGCCACCCCATCGCCTCCTCTTCCTGTCCCTCGCCACCCCATCCCGCCACCTCCTTCCTGTCCTCGCACGCCACCCCATCGCCACCTCCTCCTGACCCTCGCACCCCACCCCATCGCTACCTCTTCCTGTCCCTCGCACGCCACCCCCATATCCTCCTGTTCCTCGCACGCCACCCCCATCGCCACCTCTTCCTGTCCCTCGCACGCCACCCCCATCGCCACCTCTTCCTGTCCCTCGCACGCCACCCCCATCGCCACCTCTTCCTGTCCCTCTCACGACACCCCGCCACCGCCTCCTCCTGTCCCTCACACGCCTCCCCCGCCACCGCCTCCTCCTGTCCCTCAAACGCCACCCCCATCGCCACCTCTTCCTGTCCGCCGCACGCCACCCCCATCGCCTCCTCCTGTCCCTCGCACGCCATCCCCGCCACCGCCTCCTCCTGTCCCTCGCACGTCACCCCCACACCCGCCTCCTCCTGTCCCTCGCACGCCACCCCCATCGCCACCTCTTCCTGTCCCTCGCACGCCACCCCCATCGCCACCTCTTCCTGTCCCTCGCACGCCACCCCCCCCGCCCCCTCCTCCGGTCCCTCGCACGCCACCCCCCCCGCCCCATCCTCCGGTCCCCCGCACGCCACCCCCATCGCCACCTCTTCCTGGCCCTCACGCCACCCCACCGCCTCCTCCTCTACCTCCCACGCCGCCAACACCGCCTCCTGTTCCTGTCCCTCGCACGCCACCCCACCGCCTCCTCCTGTCCTCACACGCCACCCCCTGCCACCTCCTCCTGTCCCTCACACGCCTCCCCACCGCCTCCTCCTGTCCCTCACACGCCACCCCCGCCACCTCCTCCTGTCCCTCACGCCTCCACCCGCCACCGCCTCCTCCTGTCCTCTCACGCCTCCCCCGCCACCACCTCCTGTCCCTCCCACGCCTCCCCCGCCCCCACCTCCTCCTGTCCCTCACACGCCTCCCACGCCACCGCCTCCTCCTGTACCCCACACGCCTCCCCCACCATCGCCTCCTCCTATCCCTCACACGCCATCACCGCCACCGCCTCCTCCTGACCCTCACACGCCACCCCCATCGCCACCTCTTCCTGTCCCTCGCACGCCACCCCCTGCCACCTCCTCCTGTCCCTCGCACGCCACCCCATCGCCACCTCCTCCTGTCCCTCGCACGCCACCCCCACCGCCTCTCCCTGTCCCTCACGCCACCCCATCGCCACCTCTTCCTGTCCCTCAAACGCCACCCCATGCCACCTCTTCCTGTCCCTCGCCACCCCCATCGCCACCTCCTCCTGTCCCTCACACGCCACCCCATCGCCACCTCTTCCTGTCTCTCGCAGGTCACCCCATCGCCACCTCTTCTTGTCCCTCACACGCCACCCCATCGCCACCTCTCCCTGTCCCTCACACGCCACCCCATCGCCTCCTCTTCCTGTCCCTCAAACGCCACCCCCCATCACCACCTCCTCCTGTCCCTCGCACGCCACCCCCATCGCCACCTCTTCCTCCCCCTCACGCCACCCCCATCCACCCTCTTCCTGTCTCCTCACCCCCATCGCCACCTCTTCCTGTCCCTCGCACGCCACCCCATCGCCACCTCTTCCAGTCCCTCGCGCCACCCCATCGCCACCTCTTCCTGTCCCTCGCACGGCACCCCCATCGCCATATCCTCCTGTCCCTCGCACGCCACCATCATCGCTACCTCTTCCTGTCCCTCGCACGCCACTCCCCTCGCCACCTCTTCCTGTCCATCGCACGCCACCCCCATCGCCACCTCTTCTTGTCCCTCACACGCCACCCCCATCGCCATATCCTTCTTTCCCTCGCACGCCACCCCCATCGCCACCTCTTCCTGTCCCTCACACGCCACCCCCATCGCCATATCCTTCTTTCCCTCGCACGCCACCCCCACCGCCTCCTCCTGTCCCTCACACGCCTTCAACACCCCCGCCTTTTCAAGTACCTCACACGCCATCATCGTCACCGCCTACTCCTGTCCCTCGCACGACACCCCCGCCACTGCCTCCTCCTGTCCCTCACACGCTACCACCACAACCGCCTTCTCCTGTCCCTCACACGCCTCCCACACGCCTTTTGCATTACCTCACACGCCATCCGCCCACCGCCTGTCCCTCGCACGACATCCCCACCGCCTCCTCCTGTCCCTCGCACCACCCCCACCACCTCTTCCTGTCCTCGCACGCCACCCCGCCACCGCCTCCTCCTCTCCCTCACACGCCACCTGCCACCGCCTCCTCCTGGCCCACACACGCCTCCCACCCGGCCGCCTTTTCCAGTACCTCACACGCCATCACCGCCACCGCCTCCTGTCCCTCGCACGACATCCCCGCCACCGCCTCCTCCTGTCCCTCACACGCCTTCCAGTACCTCACACGCCATCACCGCCACCGCCTCCTGTCCCTCGCACGACATCCCCGCCACCGCCTCCTCCTGTCCCTCACACGCCTCTCCCGCCACCGCCTCCTCCTGTCCCTCACACGCCACACCCGCCACCGCCTCCTCCTGTCCCTCACACGCCACCCCCACTGCCGCCTTTTCCAGTACCTCACACGCCATCCCCGCCACCGCCTCCTCCTGGCCCTCGCACGCCAGCCCCCGCCTCCTCCTGTCTCTCACACGCCTCCCCCGCCACCGCCTCCTCCTGTCCCTCGCACGCCATCACCGCCACCGATTTCTCCTGTCCCTCGCACTCCACCCCCACCACCGCCTCCTCCTGTCCCTCGCACGCCACCCCCGACACCGCCTCCTGTTCCTCACCGCCACCCCGCCACCGCCTTGTCTGTCCCTCGCAAGCCACCCCCGACACCGCCTCCTCCTGTCCCTCGCACGACACCCCCGCCACCTCCTCCTCCTGTCCCTCACACGCCACCCCCACCACCGCCTCCTCCTGTCACTCGCACGCCACCCCCGCCACCGCCTCCTCCTGTCCCTCGCACGCCATCCCCTACCGCCTCTTCCTGTCCCTCGCCACCCCCAACACCGCCTCCTCCTGTCCCTCGCACGCCACCCCCGACATCGCCTCTTCCTGTACCTCGCACGCCAACCCGGACACCGCCTCCTCCTATCTATCGAACGTTCTCCCCACCACCGCCTCCTACTGTCCCTCGCGTCACCCCACCCTCACCACCTGCTGCCCTTCCTTTGGATCCCCACCACCGTCTCCTACTGTCCCTACAACGTCAACCCCTCCACAGCCTCCTACTGTCCCTCGAGCCCTTTCCTCCTACGCCACCCCCACCACCGCCTACTGTCCCTCAGCACCACCCCACCTCCTCCTCCTGTCCCTTGCACGCCAACTCGGCCACCGCCTCCTCCTGTACCTCGCACGCCAACCCGACCACCGCCTCCTCCTTTTCTTCCCACGCAACTCCCGCCACCGTTTCCTCCTGTCCCTCCCACGCCACACCCGCCACAGCCTCCTCCTGTCCCTCGCACGCCACCCCCGACACCGCTTCCTCGTCTCCCTCGCACGCCACCACCGCCACCGCCTCTTCGTGTCCCTCGCATGCCAACCCCGCCACCGCCTCTTCCTGTCCTTCCCACGCCACCCCGGCCACCGCCTCCTACTGTCCCACGCACCGAACCCCCGCCAAAGCCTCCTACTGTTACTCGCACCCCAACCCCGCCAAAGCCTAATCCTGCCATTCGCATGTAACCCCCGCCACTGCCTCCTACTGTCCCTACAACGTCAACCCCTCCACAGCCTCCTACTGTCCCTCGCACGCCACCCCCGAGACCACTACCTCCGGTCCCTACCACGCCACCCACGCCACCACCTCCTACTGTCCCTCGAACGCCACCCCTGCCATCTCCTCCTCCTTTCTCTCGCACGCCACCCCCGCCTCCGCCTCCTCCTTTCCCTCCTACGCCACCTTCCTCTTCTCTTCCCATGCCACTCCCGCCACCTGCTCCTCCTGTCCCTCCCACGCCACACCCGCCACAGCTTCCTCCTGTCCCTCGCACGCCACCCACGACACCGCTTCCTCCTCTCCCTCGCACGCCAATCCCGCCACCGCCTCTTCCTGTCCCTCGCACTCCAACCCGGCCACCGCCTCCTCCTGTCCCTAGCACGCCACCCCTACCACCACCTCTTCCTGTCCCTCGCACTTCACCCCCGCCACCGCCTCTTCCTGTCCCTCGCACTTCACCCCCGCCACCGCCTCTTCCTGTCCCTCGCACTTCACCCCCGCCACTGCCTCTTTATGTCCCTCTCATGCCACCCCCGCACCTCTTCCGTCCTCGCACTTCACCACCGCCACTGCCTCTTTATGTCCCTCGCACTTCACCCCCGCCACTGCCTCTTTATGTCCCTCGCACGCCACCCCCGCCACCGCCTCTTCCTGTCCCTCGCACTTCACACCCGCCACCGCCTCCTCCGGTCCCTCCTACGCCACCCACGCCACCGCCTACTGTCCCTCAGCGCCACCCCCTGCCTCCTCCTCCTGTCCCTTGCACGCGAGCTCGGCCACCGCCTCCTCCTGTACCTCGCAGGCCAACCCGACCACCGCCTCCTCCTTTTCTTCCCACGCAACTCCCGCCACAGCCTCCTCCTGTCCCTCGCACGCCACCCCCGACACCGCTTCAACCACTCCCACGCACCCAACCCCCGCCACCGCCTCCTCCTGTCCCTCGCAGCCACCCCCACCGCCTCTACCTGTCCTTCACGCCACCCCCAGCCACCGCCTCCTCCTGTCCTCTGCATTCGCAACGTCACCCCGCCAAAGCCTCTCCTACTGTCCCTCGCACGCCACCCCATCACCACCTCCTCCGGTCCCTACCACACCAACCACGCCACCGCCTCCTACTGTCCCTCGAACGCAACCCCTGCCATCTCCTCCTCCTGTCCCTCGCACGCCAACTCGGTCACCGCCTCCTCCTGTACCTGCCACGCCAACCCGACCACCGCTTCCTCCTTCTCTTCCCACGCCACTCCCGCCACCGTTTCCTCCTGTCCCTCCCACGCCACACCCGCCACAGCTTCCTCCTGTCCCTCGCACGCCACCCACAACGCCGCTTCCTCCTCTCCCTCGTACGCCACCCCCGCCACCGCCTCCTCCTGTCCCTCGCACTCCAACCCGGCCACCGCCTCCTCCTGTCCCTAGCACGCCACCCCTACCACCACCTCTTCCTATCTATCAAACGCCGCCACCGCCTCCTCCTGTCCCTCGCACGCCACCCCCGCCACCGCCTCTTCCTGTCCCTCGCACGCCACCCCCGCCACCGCCTCTTCCTGTCCCTCGCACTTCACCCCCGCCACCGCCTCTTCCTGTACCTCCCACGCCACCCCCGCCACCGCCTCCTGTCCCTGCACTTCAACCCCGCCACCGCCTCTTCCTGTCCCTCACTTCACCCCGCCACTGCCTCTTTATGTCCCTCTCATGCCACCCCCGCCACCGCCTCTTCCTGTCCCTCGCACTTCACCCCCGCCACCGCCTCTTCCTGTCCCTCGCACTTCACCCTCGCCACCGCCTCTTCCTGTCCCTCGCATTTCAACCCCGCCACCGCCTCTTCCTGTCCCTCGCACTTCACCCCCGCCACTGCCTCTTTATGTCCCTATCATGCCACCCCATCACCGCCTCTTCCTGTCCCTCACACTTCACCCCCCACCGACTCTTCCTGTCCCTCGCACTTCACCTCCGCCACTGCCTCTTTATGTCCCTCGCACTTCACCCCCGCCACCGCCTCTTCCTGTCCCTCGCACTTCAACCCCGCCACCGCCTCTTCCTGTCCCTCGCACTTCAACCCCGCCACCGCCTCTTCCTGTCCCTCGCACTTCAACCCCGCCACCGCCTCTTCCTGTCCCTCGCCTTCAACCCGCCACCGCCTCTTCCTGTCCCTCGCACTTCACCCCCGCCACCGCCTCTTCCTGTCCCTCGCACTTCAACCCCGCCACCGCCTCTTCCTGTCCCTCGCACTTCACCCACGCCACCGCCTCTTCCTGTCCCACTCAATTCACCCCCCCCACCGCCTCTTCCTGTCCCTCGCACTTCACCCCCGCCACCGCCTCTTCCTGTCCCTCGCACTTCACCACCGCCACTGCCTCTTTATGTCCCTCTCATGCCACCCCCGCCACCGCCTCTTCCTGTCCCTCGCACTTCACCACCGCCACCGCCTCTTCCTGTCCCTCGCACTTCACCACCGCCACCGCCTCCTCCGGTCCCTCCTACGCCACCCACGCCACCGCCTCCTACTGTCCCTCGCACTTCACCACCGCCACCGCCTCCTCCGGTCCCTCCTACGCCACCCACGCCACCGCCTCTTCCTGTCCCTCGCACTTCACCCCCGCCACCGCCTCTTCCTGTCCCTCGCACTTCACCCCCGCCACCGCCTCTTCCAGTTCCTCGCACTTCACCAGAGCCACTGCATCTTCATGTCCCTCCCACGCCACCCCCGCCACCGCCTCTTCCTGTCCCTCGCACTTCACCCCCGCCACTGCCTCTTCCTGTCCCTCCCACGCCACCCCCGCCACCGCCTCTTCCTGTCCCTCGCACTTCACCACCGCCACTGCCTCTTCCTGTCCCTCCCACGCCACCCCCGCCACCGCCTCTTCCTGTCCCTCGCACACCATCCCCGCCACCGCCTCTTCCTTTCCCTCGCACGCCACCTACGCCACCGCCTCCTCCTTCCCCTCGCAAGTCAACCCCGCCACCGCCTCTTCCTTTCCCTCGCACGCCAACCCCGCCACCGCCTCCTCCTTCCCCTCGCAAGTCAACCCCGCCACCGCCTCTTCCTTTTCCTCGCACGCCACCTACGCCACCGCCTCCTTCTTCCCCTCGCACGCCACCCCCGCCACCGCCTCCTCCATCCCCTCGCACGCCACTCCCGCCACCGCCTCCTCCTTCCCCTCGCACGCAACCCCCGCCACCGCCTCTTCCTTTTCCTCGCACGCCACCCCCGCCCCCCCCGCCGCCTGGCCCGCGCTAGCCACCACCGCCACCGCCTCCTCCTTTCTCTCGCACGCCACTCTCGCCACCGCCTCATCCTTCCCCTCTTACGCAACCCCCGCCACCGCCTCCTCCTTCCCCTCGCACGCAACCCCCGCCACCGCCTCTTCCTTTTCCTCGCACGCCACCCCCGCCACCCCATCCTCCTTTCCCTCGCTAGCCACCACCGCCACCGCCTCCTCCTTTCTCTCGCACGCCACTCCCGCCACCGCCTCATCCTTCCCCTCTTACGCAACCCCCGCCACCGCCTTCTCCTTTCCCTCGCACGCCATCCCCGCCACCCCATCCTCCTTTCCCTCGCTAGCCACCACCACCACCGCCTCCTCCTTCCCCTCGCACGAAACCCCCGCCACCGCCTTCTCCTTTCCCTCGCACGCCATCCCCGCCACCCCATCCTCCTTTCCCTCGCTAGCCACCACCGCCACCGCCTTCTCCTTTCCCTCGCACGCCATCCCCGCCACCGCCTTCTCCTTTCCCTCGCACCGCAAGCCCGCCACCGCCTTCTCCTTTCCCGCGCACGCAACCCCGCCACCGCCTTCTCCTTTCCTTCGCACGCCACCCCCGCCAATGCCTTCTCCTTTCCCTCGCACGCCATCCCCGCCACCGCCTTCTCCTTTCCCTCGCACGCAACCCCCGCCACCGCCTTCTCCTTTCCCTCGCACGCAACCCCCGCCACCGCCTTCTCCTTTCCCTCGCACGCAACCCCCGCCACCGCCTTCTCCTTTCCCTCGCACGCAACCCCCGCCACCGCCTTCTCCTTTCCTTCGCACGCAACCCCCGCTACCCCATCCTCCTTTCCCTCGATACCCACCACCGCTACCGCCTTCTCCTTTCCCTCGCACGCCATCCCCGCCACCGCCTTCTCCTTTCCCTCGCACGCCACCCCCGCCACCGCCTTCTCCTTTCCCTCGCACGCAACCCCCGCCACCGCCTTCTCCTTTCCCTCGCACGCAACCCCCGCCACCGCCTTCTCCTTTCCCTCATACGCCATCCCCATCCCCATCCCTCGCTAGCCACCACCGTCACCGCCTCCTCCTTCCCCTCGCACGCAATCCCCGCCACCGCCTTCTCCTTTCCCTCGCACGCCAACCCCGCCACCCCATCCTCCTTTCCCTCGCTAGCCACCACCGCCACCGCCTCCCCCTTTCCCTCGCACGCAACCCCCGCCACCGCCTTCTCCTTTCCCTCGCACGCAACCCCCGCCACCGCCTTCTCCTTTCCCTCGCACGCAATCCCCGCCACCGCCTTCTCCTTTCCCTCGCACGCCACCCCCGCCACCGCCTTCTCCTTTCCCTCGCACGCCATCCCCGCCACCGCCTTCTCCTTTCCCTCGCACGCAAACCCCGCCACCGCCTTCTCCTTTCCCTCGCACGCAACCCCCGCCACCGCCTTCTCCTTTCCCTCGCACGCAACCCCCGCCACCGCCTTCTCCTTTCCCTCGCACGCAACCCCCGCCACCGCCTTCTCCTTTCCCTCGCACGCCACCCCCGCCACCGCCTCCTCCTTTCCCTCGCACGCCATCCCCGCCACCGCCTCTTCCTTTCCCTCGCACGCCACCTACGCCACCGCCTCCTCCTTCCCCTCGCACGCCATCCCCGCCACCGCCTCTTCCTTTCCCTCGCACGACACCAACACCACCGCCTCCTCCTTCCCCTCGCACGCCACCCCCGCCACCGCCTCTTCCTTTCCCTCGCACGCCATCCCCGCCACCGCCTCCTCCTTCCCCTCGCAAGTCAACCCCGCCACCGCCTCTTCCTTTTCCTCGCACGCCACCTACGCCACCGCCTCCTTCTTCCCCTCGCAAGTCTGCCCCGCCACCGCCTCTTCCTTTTCCTCGCACGCCACCCCCGCCACCGCCTCTTCCTTTTCCTCGCACGCCACCTACGCCACCGCCTCCTCCTTCCCCTCGCAAGCCACCCCCGCCACCGCCTCCTCCTTCCCCTCGCACGCCACCCCCGCCACCGCCTCCTCCTTCCCCTCGCACGCAACCCCCGCCACCGCCTCCTCCTTTTCTTCACGCCACCCCCGCCACCCCATCCTCCTGTCCCTCGCTAGCCACCACCGCCACCGCCTCCTCCTTTCTCTCGCACGCCACTCCCGCCACCGCCTCATCCTTCCCCTCTTACGCAACCCCCGCCACCGCCTTCTCCTTTCCCTCGCACGCCATCCCCGCCACCCCATCCTCCTTTCCCTCGCTAGCCACCACCGCCACCGCCTCCTCCTTCCCCTCGCACGCAATCCCCGCCACCGCCTTCTCCTTTCCCTCGCACGCCATCCCCGCCATCCCATCCTCCTTTCCCTCGCTAGCCACCACCGCCACCGCCTCCCCCTTTCTCTCGCACGCAACCCCCGCCACCGCCTTCTCCTTTCCCTCGCACGCCATCCCCGCCCCCCCCTTCTCATTTCCCTAGCACCCAACCCCCGCCACCGCCTTCTCCTTTCCCTCGCACGCCACCCCGCCACCGCCTTCTACTTTCCCTCGCACGCAACCCCCGCCACCGCCTTCTCCTTTCCCTCGCACTCAACCCCCGCCACCGCCTTCTCCTTTCCCTCGCACGCCACCCCCGCCACCCCATCCTCCTTTCCCTCGATACCCACCACCGCTACCGCCTTCTCCTTTCCCTCGCACGCCAACCCCGCCACCGCCTTCTCCTTTCCCTCGCACGCCACCCCCGCCACCGCCTTCTCCTTTCCCTCGCACGCAACCCCCGCCACCGCCTTCTCCTTTCCCTCGCACGCAACCCCCGCCACCGCCTTCTCCTTTCCCTCACACGCCATCCCCGCCACCCCATCCTCCTTTCCCTCGCACGCCATCCCCGCCACCCCATCCTCCTTTCCCTCGCTAGCCACCACCGCCACCGCTTCCTCCTTTCTCTCGCACGCCTCCCCCGCCGCCACCTTCTCCTTTCCCTCACACGCCACCCATGTCAGCGCCTCCTCCTTTCCCTCGCACGCCCCCACCGCCACTACCTCCTCCTTTCCCTCGCACGCCACTCCCGCCGCCACCTCCTCCTTTTCCTTGCCCTCCACCACCGCCGCCGCATCCTCCTTTCCCTCGCACGCCACCCCCGCCACCGCCTTTTTCAATTCATTGCCCGCCATCCCCGCCAACGCTTCTTCCTGTCCCTCGCACGCCACCCCCACCACCGCCTCCTCCAGTCCATTGCCCGCCACCCCCGCCACCGCCTCCTCCTTTCCCTCGCACGCCATCCCCGCCACCTCCACCTCCAGTCCATTGCCCGCCACCCCCGCCAACGCTTCTTCCTGTCTCACGCAAGCCACCCCCACCACCGCCTCCTCCTGTCTTTGTCACGACACCCCCACCACCTCCTCTTCCTGTCCTTCGCACGACACCCCCGCCTCCGCCTCCTCCTGTCCTTCGCACGCTACCCTCGCAACCGCCTCCTCCATTCCCACGCACGCTACCCCAACCACCCTCCGTCGTCGTGGCTGTTGTTCCCTCCGTCGTCGTGGCTGTTGTTCCCTCCTTCGTCGTGGCTGTTGTTCCCTCCGTCGTCGTGGCTGTTGTTCCCTCGTCGTCGTGGCTGTTGTTCCCTCCCGTCATCATGCTTTACTGCTCCCTCCGTCGTCGTAGCTGTTATTCCCTCCGTCATCGTAGCTGTTGTTCCTCCGTCATCGTAGCTGTTATTCCCTCCGTCGTCGTGCTGCTGCTCCCTCCGTCGTCGTAGCTGTTATTTCCCTCCGTCGTCGTGCTGCTACTCCCTCCATCATCGTGCTGTTATTTCCCCTCCGTCGTGGCTGTTGCCCTCGTCGTGGCTGTTGTTCCCTCCGTCGTCGTGGCTGTTGTTCCCTCCGTCGTCGTGGCTGTTGTTCCCTCCGTCGTCGTGGCTGCTGCTCCCTCCCTCGTCGTGGCTGCTGCTCCCTCCCTCGTCGTGGCTGCTGCTCCCTCCCTCGTCGTGGCTGTTGTTCCCTCCGTCGTCATGCTGTTGTTCCCTCATCGTCATGGCTGTTTCCCTCCCTCGTCGTAGCTGCTGCTCCCTCCTCATCATGGCTGTGCTGCTCCCTCCGTCGTCGTGGCTGTTGCTCCCTCCCTCGTCGTAGCTGTTGCTCCCTCCCTCGTCGTGGCTGTTGCTCCCTCCCTCGTCGTGGCTGTTGCTCCCTCCCTCGTCGTGGCTGTTGCTCCCTCCCTCATCATGCTGCAGCTCCATCCCTCATCATGCTGTTGCTCCCTCCCTCGTCATGGCTGCAGCTCCATCCCTCATCGTGGCTGCTACTCCCTCCCTCATCGTGCTGCTGCTCCCTCCCTCGTCGTAGCTGCTGCTCCCTCCCTCATCGTAGCTGCTGCTCCCTCCTCATCGTAGCTGCAGCTCCATCCCTCGTGGCTGCTGCTCCTCCCCTCGTCGTAGCTGCTCCCTCCTCGTCATGGCTGCTGCTCCTCCCTCGTCGTTGCTGCTGCTCCCTCGTTGTGGCTGCTGCTCCCTCCCTCGTCGTGGGTGCTCCTCCCTCCCTTGTCGTCGCTGCTGCTCCCTCCCTCGTCGTGGCTGCTGCTCCTCCTCATCGTGGCTGCTGCTCCTCCCTCATCATGGCTGCTACTCCCTCCCTCGTCATGGCTGCTGCTCTCTCCCCTCATCGTAGCTGCTGCTCCCTCCCTCATCGTAGCTGCTCCCTCCCTCATCATGGCTGCTGCTCTCTCCTCATCATGCTGCTGCTCTCTCCCTCATCATGCTGCTGCTCCCTCCCCTCATCATGCTGCTGCTCCCTCCATCATCATGCTGTTACTCCCTTCCTCATCATGTGCTCCCTCCCTCATCATGCTACTGTCTCTCCCTCATCATGGCTACTGCTCCCTCCCTCATCATGCTGTTGCTCCCTCCCCTCATAGCTGCTGCTCCCTCCCTCTGCTCCCTCCCTCGTCATGCTGCTGCTCCCTCCCTCATCGTAGCTGCTACTCCCTCCCTCGTCGTAGCTGCTGCTCCCTCCCTCATCATGCTGCTACTCCCTCATGTTGTAGCTGCTGCTCCTCCCTCTCATCGTGGCTGTTGCTCCCTCCCTCGTCGTGGCTGCTGCTCCCTCCGTCGTCGTGGCTGCTGCTCCCTCCCTCATCGTGGCTGCTGCTCCCTCCGTCATCGTGGCTGCTGCTCCTCCATCGTCATGGCTGCTGCTCCCTCCATCATCATGGCTGCTGCCCTCCGTCATCATGGCTGCTACTCCTCCGTCATCGTGGCTGCTGCTACTCCTGCTCCTCCCATCATAGCTGCTGCTCCCTCCATCATCGTGGCTACTCCCTCCCCCTCATCATGCTGCTACTCCCTCCATCATCATGCTGCTGCTCCCTCCCTCATCGTGGCTGCTGCTCCCTCCCTCGTCATGCTGCTGCTCCTCCCTCATCGTGGCTGCTGCTCCCTCCTCGTCGTGGCTGCTGCTCCTCCCTCATCATGGCTGCTGCTCCCTCCTCGTCGTGGCTGCTGCTCCCTCCTCGTCGTAGCTGCTGCTCCCTCCATCATCATGCTGCTCTCTCCCTCGTCGTGCTGCTGCTCCCTCCCTCATCGTGGCTTCTGCTCCCTCCCTCGTCGTGCTGCTGCTGCTCCCTCCCTCATCATGCTGCTGCTCCCTCCATCGTGCTGCTCCTTCCTCGTCATGCTGCTCCCCACTCGTCGTCAGCTGCTGCTCCCTCCCTCATCATGGCTCCTGCTGCTCCCTCCCTCGTCGTAGCTGCCCTCATCATCTCCCTCCGTCATCATGCTGCTCCTCCCTCGTCGTGCTTCTACTCCTCCTGTCATCGTAGCTGCTGCTCCCTCCCTCATCGTAGCTACTCTCCTCCCCTCATCATGTCTTCTCCTCCCTTGTCATCGTCATGCTGCTCCCTCCCTCATCATGGTCTGCTCCTCCCTCGTCATGCTGCTGCTCCCTCCCTTATCGTGCTCCTCCCTCCCTCGTCGTGCTGCTGCTCCCTCCCTCATCGTGCTGCTCCCTCTCCCTCATCTCCTGCTGCTCTCTCCCTCGTCATGCTTGCTGCTCCCTCCTCGTCTCATAGCTGCTGCTCCCTCTCGTCATTATTTGCTGCTCCCTCCCTCATCGTAATTGCTACTGCTCCCTCCCCATCGTCGCTGCTGCTCCCTCGTCATCATCGTGCTGCTCCTCATCGTTGCTTCCTCCTCCCTCATCATGGTGCTCCCTCCCTCATCGTCTTGCTACTCCCCTCCCTCGTCGTGGTTGCTGCTCCCTCCCTCGTCGTGGCTGCTGCTCTGGTCGAGTTGGTTTGTATTTTTTTGTTTTATCTTTTTTTTTTTTTTGCTCTGGTCGAGTTGGTTTGTATTTTTTTGTTTTATCTATTTATTTTTTTCTTTTTTGCTCTGGTCGAGATGGTTTGTATTTTTCAGTTTTATCTTTTTATTTTTTTGGCTCTGGTCGAGTTGGTTTGTATTTTTTGGTTTTATCTTTTTTTTTTTTTTGCTCTGGTCGAGTTGGTTTGTATTTTTTGGTTTTATCATTTTTTTTCTTTTTTTTTTTGCTCTGGTCGAGTTGGTTTGTATTTTTTTGTTGTAGCTTTTTTTTTTTTTTGCTCTGGTCGAGTTGGTTTGTATTTGTTTTCTTTTTTTTTTGCTCTTGTCGAGTTGGTTTGTATTTTTTTGTTGTAGCTTTTTTTTCTTTTTTGCTCTGGTCGAGTTGGTTTGTATTTTTTTTTCTTTTTTTTGCTCTGGTCGAGTTGGTTTGTATTTTTTTGTTTTATCTTTTTTTTTTCTTTTTTGCTCTGTGGTCGAGGTTTGTTTTTTTTTTTTTTTGCTCTGGTCAGTTGGTTTGTATTTTTTGTTTTAGCTTTTTTTACTCTGGACACGAGTTGCTTTTTTTTTTTTTTTGCTCTGGTCGAGTTGGTTTGTATTTTTTTGTTTTATCTTTTTTTCGTTTCTGCTCTGGTCGAGTTTATTTTTTTATTTTTTTTTCTCTGGTATTTTTTATATATATATTTTCTTTTATTTTTTTTATTACTCTTTCTTTGTCTTGGTGCTGAGTCGACTATTTTTGTCTCTTTTTAGTGTTTTACATTTTTTTGGAATTTTTCTGTTTGGTGTTTGGTTTTGAGTTGATTTTTTTTAAATGTTTAACCTTTTTTCTCTCTCTCCTTTTTCTTTCTTGATGCTGAGACGATGTTTTTTTTTTATACATTGCTTTTCTATTTTTGGGCTCTTCTTTTTACCATGCCGGGAATGGGCACGCTGGAAACTCCTGCATGGCGGCCGACACTTCGAGGCCCCGCTCATGCTGCTGAAGGCGTGAAGCGCCTTTTCCTGAAGGGACCGCCACCCTTAGTGCCGGGAACTCAGACGGAGCACGATATCGCTCTGTTTCCCGTCTTCGTGCGGCGCGTATTGTTACCAGTGTTGAGGTTTAGCGCCTCACGTCTGACTGCCGACGGCGTTTTGGGGAGCTTATATTTTTTACTGCTCCCGCTCCTTCCGGTACCACGAGGCGATGAGGGATGCCGCTCGCCCCTGGCTGGGCAAGCGACCCCAGGCTCTTGGTTCCGGTGATTGGGGCCATTCCTCTCTCTGGTATTTACACATAGGGCTCGATTCAACACATCACCTCGGATTCGAGTAAGCCGTTTTGGGGACCTTGGAGTTGACATTGCACCCCCCCGAGTCTAGAGCTGGTTGACAGCGCGGCCAGTGACGACACACACAGAATGATGGTGATGCCGCACAATATGGAACGTTTCTCTCTCTCTCTCTCTCTCTCTCTCTCTCTCTCTCTCTCTCTCTCTCTCTCTCTCTCTCTCTCTCTCTCTCTCTCTCTCTCTCTCTTACTCACTCTCTCTCTCTCTCTCTCTCCTACTCACTCTCTCTCTCTCTCTCCGTGTGCTTTCTCATTGCCACATCCACTCACTAGCTTGTCTTTTCGCTTGTTTGCGTGTGCTGCTCCGACGCTGACACACACACACACACACACACACACACACACACACACACTTCCTCGAATAATTGTGAACAGGAAGGATTCAAGACGCTGCTGCTGCACCCTATGTCCCTGCCCCCTTCTTCTCCTCCTCGTCTTGGTCTTAGAGAGGAAGTAGAAGGGGAAGTGAAGCTTGTCAGTTTGAAAGGAGAAATGGATGATTTAGGGCAGTGAAGGGGTTATGGGTAGATCAGGATGAGGATGTGGATATGAAAGGGGTAAGGAGTACATAACGAGGAGAAGGAGGAGGAGGAGGAGGAGGAAGAGGAGAGGGAGAAGCCAGTAGGATCAGCTGGAGATAGGAAAGGTTAGGTTATCTTAAAAGGCAGAGGGGAAGGATGACGTGAGGACACTAAGGGAATAGGAAGGATGAGGTGAGAGGGAATGGATGAAGATACGAAGAAGAGGAAGAGAAACTGCAAAGGAAAGAGGATGAATAGGAGCAGAGAGAAAAGGTAACCGTAAGGATGAAAGGAAGAGAAGTAAAATGAAGAGAAGAGGAGGAGGAGAAGGAGGAGGAGGAGGGAGGAGGAAGAAGAGGAGGAGGAGGAGGCAAGGTAACAGGTTTACCTTAATTATAGAGATGACAATGGGCGAGATGAGTTGCCGGTGAGACACACTAGCAGGTGAGTGTTAATTAGAGAGAGAGAGAGAGAGAGAGAGAGAGGGAGAGAGAGAGAGCACATCGAGGAGGAAAAGTGGAGAGGAAATAAGAATAAGAAAAAAAAGGAAAATAGAAAGAGAGAAAGGAAGGAGATGGAACAAGAGAGAACATAAGAACTGCAAAGGACGTATAAAAAGAAGAGTGAAGAAGAGTGGAAGAAAAAGAGTAGAAAAGTATTAACGATAATGATAATAAAAAGGTAATACTTTGGACAGTATTGGATGGGCTAGAGTGGACAGTCGAGTGCAGCGGGGCCGCGGGAGGGGGGGAGGCAGGCAGTTAGCAAGTTCAGAAGAGCAGTCAGCGCGAAAATATTGATAGAAGAAAGAAAGAGAGCAACATGGCGGCAGAATTTAATAGGTAGCAGACTATCAGTTTGAGCCCCCACAGCTCTAAATCCGGCTGTGTGTGTGTGTGTGTGTGTGTGTGTGTGTGTGTGTGTGTGTGTGTGTGTGTGTGTGTGTGTGTGTGTGTGTGTGTGTGTGTGTGTGTGTGTGTGTGTGTGTGTGTGTGTAATGACAGAAAGAGATAATGAAAAAAAAAAAAAGCAACGAACAGCTGTGTTGAGGTTGAGAAGGGCACACCTACAAGGTGAGGAAGAGGCACCTCCGGGAAGAGCGTCCGTGTACCCATGGGAACAAAGGAGGTGGAGAGAGGAGGAGGAAAAAGTGAGGGTATGAATAGAAAGAAGAATTAAGGCATGAGAAGTAGAAGGAAGAGAATAATTAGTACAAGAAAATGAAAGAGAAGGAAGAGGGGAAAAAGGAAGAAGGAGTAGGGAAATGAGGAGAAAGAATCACGAGGGAAGAGACAAGACGGGGAGGAGGAGAGGAGAGAGAGGGAAAAAAATAGGAATGAAAAGAAGAAATGAGAGGAGGAAAATGAGAGAAAATCAGTGGAGGGAGGAACATTTGATACTAATGATGCGGTTGACTTAGATAACAGAACTAATTAGATGAGATATGGATGGAAATACGGTACAGAAATAGATCTTAGAAAAATATACATGGAAATACGGTACATAAATAGATCATGGGAAAATATAGATGGACATACGAAACAGAAATAGATCATTGGAAAATATAGATGGAAATACGGAACAGAAATAGATCATGGGAAAATATAGATGTAAATACGAAACAGAAATAGATCATTGGAAAATATAGATGGAAATACGGAACATAGAAATGGGAAAATATAGGAAAATATAGATGGAAATAGGGTTCAGAAGTAATTAAATGATCGTAGGAAAATATAGATGAAGAACGGAACAAAAATAGATCGCAAAAATATAGATGAAAATGCAGTTGTAAGTGAATATATATATATATATATATATATATATATATATATATATATATATATATATATATATATATATATATATATATATATATATATATATATATATATATATAGAGACTCAAGATAACATAGCACTAAAATAATATTCAGGCTCTCTCTCTCTCTCTCTCCCAGTGTACATACAGTGTGTGTGTGTGTGTGTGTGTGTGTGTGTGTTAATTCATATGAATTTTCTAGCACACACACACACACACACACACACACACACACAGGCCCGGATTTAGAGTTGTGGGGGACATGGGCACAGCATGTTGTGGGGGCCCAGTTTTCAGTCTGTTAAATGGATTGTGGGGTGGGCAATGAGCGAAATTTAAGCGATTAGGTTCAGTTGAGAGGGCTAGGGGGCGTTGTATTGGAATATTGTGAAATAATATAATAATACGTTGTATTTATATAATTCATAGCGCACACAGAGCCAGTAGAATAAATTAATTAACCCTAAAAACTAGAGGCTACTGTCAAGTGATCATGTCACCCTACCCCACCCAGTACAAATGACTAAGATCGAGGAAAACACAAAAGTTTTGTGTTTCGTTTGTGAGGATTTCACAGGCGAGAAGTGGATTGGATGCTCTTTGAGTCCTGAATGGCGTCATGTGGAGTGTGCTCATTTGTCTGGAATTAAGCAACATACATAGAATTAGCTGCATTTGCACCCCATTCCTCCATAACGCATCTCTGGCTACCAGCATTGTGGTAAAAATGAATGAATTCAGCCAAGAATTATCTAAAGATATATCTAGTGTTAGGGATCGATGAGGTTCAAGCAAGGGCTGAGAAGGTGCAGGAGGAGCTGGGATCAGTTGCTGACGCGGTTCGTGCAGACAAGGCAAATCTTAGTTGGGCTGAGGTAGCGAAGAGAGACAGGGAAGTCAGGAAGAATCTCTTGTTGTGGAAGCTTCTAACCAGGAAAAGAAGGCAACAGATATGAAGCATGAAGTCTCCCAGTCATTGAATGGCATTCACATAACTGATTCAAGATTCACAAATGGAGGTAATATTGTCATGAACTCTGACAATGAGAACACAAGGGATGAGGCTGCTCAACAATTGTCTTAGTAAAAAGAGTGTTGGAAAGATGATACCAGAGATAATGATATGCAATGTTGAAAATGAGGAGCCCAAGGAAAAAATGATCTTAGACCGCAATGAGTTCTTACACACAATTGAGGGTCTTGAGAATAAGATTGAGCTGTTTTTTAGTAAGCCTGCAGCTGGCGGCACAATGCACTACATTCTGAGGTGTGATCCAACTGTGAGAGAGCTGACTCACAAGAATCAAGACAAGTTGAAATTAGAATGGATAATATAAGCAGGGAGAGACAGATTCCGTGCACTTAGATGCTATCATTGCCAGAGATACGGCCATTTTGAGGTCAACTGTACTGTTAAGAGCAATGGA